>NC_040037.1:9746722-10044255 GCF_003713205.1 Coffea eugenioides
ATTAATAAAAAATCAAGTCCGAAAGTTTTTATTTAAATATTCAATAGTTGTGTATAGAGTCAAGATTTTAGTACTTGTCTAGAGTTTGTATCTTATTTGATAATTTTTTATACAAGTAGTTGCTTATTCTATAAGTCTGCTAAGTTACAAATAGACTATTAATTGGAGCTTTTTTTATTTTAAAGAGAGACTATAAAGTTTTTATTTTATTATGTTGTGACTCTTCTTCCCATTGTTTTAAATATCAATCATAATGTAAGTTATTTATTTTCTTCCCTCTCACATGTATTTTGAGTTATCATTTTATCCTTTTAATCTAAAACCTTACACACTAAATTATTATTAGGACAATAAATTTGGATTCTACAACTATGATGCCTGAATAAATTAAATCGCTTATGCTACAAATTGTAACACAACATTGCATATTACGTGGAAAAAGACCTTTCATTCTATTTACCAACAAAAGAGAGTTGCTATGTACTGAATCCTTATGAAATAAAATAAATATATAAAGGTATCATTTTGAAAATAAATTTCTCATTATCTTGGCACGTCTCAGATTATGTTGAACATGGTCTGATGAAACTAAAAAAGTTTATCTTGACACGTCTCAAATTATGTTTAATCGAGCTACATGCGAGTTTGCATTGAAACTACCTTGTTTGGAACTCAAGTTTTTTGCCAAGTTTGTCTGCTACAAGTTTTTTAAAAATTTTAGCTACAGTAACCTCAAAAAATTTCTCAAAGTTTTTAAACTATATACTTCAAAATATTAAAAAATCTACATATTTCAAAAAAAATTTTAAAAACTTCTAGAGTAAACTACAATAAATTTTTAGACAAACTCCTAAAAAACTCACCTTCCAAACAGTGAGCATAACCAAGAGTTGCTATATTGTTTCTCTCCAACCAGGAAATGACCAAAAGCCCCAAAAAAAACCTCCCATAAAATACGGACAAGGGAGAACGAGAAATTTCAAGTTCATCCAACCATTTTTAGGTCAGTTTTGTAACGTTAGTAGGAATATTGTAAAAAAAAAAATGAATTGTGACTATAAATGACAAGATCCTTGGCATACCAGTTTGACTCTTATGAATTTTCTTATTTAATGAACCGAGCCTGCAAATATAAAATGCCAATGAACTCAATATTACTATTACAGTCTAGTTAGGCTGTAGCCTAATAAGTTTAATTTTAAAGTCATATTTGATACTAATTAGTTCCTACATCACTTACTAGTTACACATGGAAAATGTAAAAAAGAATAAAGGATCAAGTTTTGGCATTTGAACATTAATAATTTTATCATTGTAGACCCTCCAAAAGTTTCGTGCAAATTGAATGATATAACATTATTGAATTGATTTGATTTTTAAATATATTAATCTATTGATCAAGATAAAGAGTAATGATAAAATTGGACAACTATTAGAAATTTTAGTTATTTCAATATAATCTGATGAATAATTGACAAACAAAGATGAATAAATTATTGCAATAAAAATTAGGTGAGGTTTAAAAAAGAAAGTCAAGAGGGACTAAATCCACAACTCTCCATCCTAAATCTACACCTTATACAATTTTTTTGTGAACTTAGAATAGAAATGAATATGAATTTACTACCTTCCTATTAAATAAGGATCGAGTAAAAATGATTTTTGGATACGAGAATTGTGATTGTTTTCAAATAAATTTGTTGATGGGCCTTGTTGGCAAGAATAGGGGCGCAAATGGTTGCAACTAAATGTTTGTTGTACACGTTTTGTCTATTTCAAACCAATTGGAGTCTTTTATTTGAAACACGATATCTAAAGTTACATACATAAAAATGACTGAGTTTTACATTTTTTTTAGACTAAGCCTCCCCTCAACCTTCAAGAATGGTATCATTCCTACCCTTAATTCTTCTTGACAAAGGTCTAAAGGACTTCCAAGTCAAGATGAGGATATATTGCCTACCCTGCTTTTTTAAGGAAAATGATGTTGTTCCCTACCCAACTCTTTAAGGAATAAGGATGTGTTGCTAGTCTTTCTTCTTCTTTTTTTTTATCAACGTATCCTCACGTGGGAAACGGTAGGGTGGTGTGTGTTTGTGTGTTTGGGGTGGGGGGGGGGGGTTGACGCAATCACCCAAGATCTTGAAATTTCTACTTCTTGACATTAAAACATTAGTGTTTGCCACGTAACAACGTGTTTGAAATTAAATTTAGCTCTCTCCAATTTTGTACATAGCTGACTATGGTCAATTCTTCACTAGGGATGTAATCGAGTTGAGTCGAGTTCGAGTAAAGGAAGGTGCTCGAGCTCGAGCTCGAGCGAGTAGTATTATTGGAGCTCGAACTCGAGCTCGAAACTTGCTCGCAAAACTCGAGTTCGACTCGCATGGATTCGAGTCAATGCGAGCCTTATCAAGCTCGATCGAGCTCGAGCTACAAATTTTCATGTTCTTAATAATTTTTGAGCGAAAAGACATTATTGCCCTTTTAAAATTTTTATACGACTTTAAACATTTCGTAAATTCAACAACTCTTTTGGGTATAAGAGTAATTTTATAATAATAATATAATAAATAATTAAAATTAAAAAAGCTCGATTAAATTCGACGAGCTCTCGAGGATTGATTTGAAATACTCGAACTCGACTCACTTGTTTTATCGAGCCGCTCGAACTCGATCAACCCGAGTTCGAGTCAAGTTTTTGACCAAACTGCTTGCGAGTAGCGGTTCGATTACACCCCTATTCTCCACCCTCTTGTTCCTAGTCTTGTACATATCTAAGTATTGCTAATGCTTTCCCTTCTCTATCCTCTCCTTTTTGTCCTCCATCAATAGTTTTCAAATAGTCTGGCATTGACTCTATTATGATGACTTTAATCAATGGTAACCACTTTTATAAGCCTTCCAAAATATAAAAATGTGATAACTATAAGAGGGGTAAGACGGTCAAGTGATTTTGACTCTAGAATTTTTCTCACGGATGCTTTGGGGCACTCATTAAAACATACAGTAAGATATCTACGCACATACTTGATATTTACTTTCTTACTTTCACAATTTAATTTTATTTTTTGGTAGACAGTAAATGCTTCGGGTCTTGATTAATGAATCGCGAAACAAATCCTCTATTTACAATTTCTACTCATCGGAGCTAATTTTACGCTATTGCGATATATTTTAGGAGGTTTTTACTAGTTCGATTTTCTTATCTTTAAGATACTAACGTGTACATTTGTTTGAGGTTAATTGATATATGTGTTTATCACGAGACAAATAGTTGTTGCTTGCAAAGCATTTTTGTTTTGTTTTCCTACTTGGAATACTAATTGTCTAGTGATAGGGTGTTAATTGTTGGTTATTTTATTATTAATTTTTCCTTTGTCCTTATCAAATATTATTTTAATTATTAATATTTACTTATATTTAGTATTCGAACTTAATTTTAGGGAATGGAGCAGAAAACTATTAAGAAGGAGGGACTTTTTGGAGCAAATTGCTCCACACATGAGAGACTCCAAAAGAGCTTCACAAAACAGACGGATGGCATTTTCCCTTTTGCTGACTAGAAGTCCTCCTACCAAGAGAAAAGGAAATACAAGGAACTTCGGCAGAGCTCCAATTCTTTTGGCACTTGACGCTTAATCTCGGCAGGGGACCACTGGAGTGCATTGGGAGTCATCATTTCTTTTGGCTTTAAAAGGAGACAATCGTACAGAGGCTTGGGGAGTTTTTTAGCTTAGCTTTTAGCATAGTTTAGTTTTATTCTTTCTTGGTTCCTTTGATGGCCTGGATCTCAATTAAATTACGTGGAGATTTTCTCATGAGGCGTGACTAAGTTTTTTCTAGTCAAAGGTCAATTTGAGAACTCGGTTCCGAACATCTATGAGATCTAATTATTTTACTTATTTCTTTTATTTATTGGTATTTGTGCGTTTCCTGATTTAATTGTTTATGCTTGTTATGTTATTTGAATGTCAAAGGCCCGATATTTGAATTAACTTAATGATCTAATGCCAAATTAATTGATTGAATCCGTAATTGTTCAATTGATTAATACCAGTGGCGACTAGCGTGATTGATTTCATGTTAGGGAAACGTATGATATAATTTAAACAAACCCTCGTAGCGTGTTTGTTGGTTAGGGTTGGGCTTTTCTAATTATTAATGCAATCGAGTAATTAAATCCTACGGTCGTACCTAGGGTTATTTCTTGGTTAGAGAAATAGTTAACGGTCGTACCTTAACTATCGAGAAATTAAGGAAAGGCTGGTTGTTCATCACGTGTATGACAACTATAACCAATCTATTAATGAGTAATTGAATTATCTTTACATCGATGATCAGTTGCATGGACCGTGTCTGAAAAGCTGTACCTTTGGCTAGAGTCATATTGGTTATTGATTAATTTCTATTAGTTGTTTTATTAGTTAGTTAATTAGTTATTTTATATTCTCCAAAAACCTCTCATACTTCGGACTCTAAAAGAAATAAGTTATCCTCAGTCCCTGTGGATTCGACCCTACTCACCGCTATATACAAAATTTGTATTTTTCTTGAGTAGGTAATTATTATTGCACAGGCTCGACAACCTGTCAATTATTACACAGGTTTTTACTAGTTCGATTTTCTTATCTTTAAGATACTAACGTGTACATTTGTTTGAGGTTAATTGATATATGTGTTTATCACGAGACAAATAGTTGTTGCTTGCAAAGCATTTTTGTTTTGTTTTGTTTTCCTACTTGGAATACTAATTGCCTAGATTATTCTGTATTAGCGCTGATTGTGTGAATATTTGAGTGCAACTTGTGAGAAATTCTAAAATCCTAAAATACCATACAATTGGTTTAACATAACGATAACGTTGGTTTGATATTTACAAAATCATTAGTACTCTAACAACTTGTACCCAACTAACTGTATGGTACTCTAGCCTAACACCTATGGAGTCTCACCTAACACCTATGGAGTCTCACCTAACTTGTATACATAAAAGGTCATTTTTTTTTTTTGATAAAAAACAAACTTTATTAACCAAAAAAAAAAGAAAAGAAAAAAATGCATTTTGTCAAAATCTTGAACCTCTAAATACAGTATCATTGGTTTAACATAACTAAACTTTTGCTGGGCTCGTGTTCGTAATGGTCCAACCGTCAAGATCAATATAGTTGTGGTTCGTTTCAAACGTGTCTAATTCTGGGGCCTTTTGCCCCACGGTCCAACATTTAAAAATAGTTGTTGAAAAAACAATTTTAACGGCGGGCAGTTGTTAGTAAAGGTCAGATACTCGTGGTTGATTTTAAATGCTCGGCCCTGTATTGGCAAAGGTCCAAAAGACTTGGTCCAGATGATGATGTGCAGCTGCCCAAGTCTTTAAGTTACAAGGACGTATTGCCTCGTCACCGCCATTTACAAGGTCTTCTTCTTCTTCTTCGTCTTCGAGTGCTATAAAAGTACGGTTCGTTGTGTACAATCATCAGGAAAGGAATATAATTATGGAACCAATCTTAGGTTCTTACAAGCCTCTCCATAACAAACAATGGCTAGCAACAGCAAGGCTCTGATCACAGTACTTTTCTTTCTCTTCTTGCTTTCAACTCAATCCATCCTACCTTCAACAGCGACAAAGATTCTGGGGACAAGTAAGTTCCGCTTCCTAGTTTTAAAGGTCCATCTTTCATATCCATAGATTGGTGTCATTCACGGCTAAACAAATATTACAGGTCTGCAATCACCATGCTGGAGTCTTCATTTATTTTATAGTGTCTTTATTTTTTTGTGCTGCATGCTTGCTAGTTCTGCTTTTTTTTTTTGGTATCCTTCATGTATAAACCTTGCCATGCATATGGACTACCGGTTTTGTGAAACGTCTCTGGTGGCATATGTACTCTTTTTTTTTTTATTATTATTGAATAGAAGATTATTTGAAATATTATTTAAAATAATTATTATAGTACTTTTTGCGATGTGATATATATGAGATAAAAATATGATTAAAAAGATAAAAATGTGTTTATGATACAAACAACTAATAGTTTGACAAATAATTCCTACCTAAACACACCTCCACGCAGAAATTATTATTTATATAGGTTGTTAGGATGTGATTTTGTAAGCTATTCTGAATATATCTAGGAAAGTTTTCTTGCACATTTAATGGATTGGTGGTGAACAAGTAGCTAAGGTTTTTATGGTTGAAAAATTAATTTATCATATGATTGATCAAAGGCTAAAGTATATTAGACTTGACAAAATTATTTGAAGTTTTTGGCTGAATTGACATGATGAAGATGTCAATAAATGTTGGATGGACTTTCCCTCACATTTATAATCTAACACTCTATTCCATCCGCAACCGATCAGGGCTGAACCCAATAATCTCTCAACTTTGATGAAACTCTCAAATGAGTTGGTTACTCGTGCTACAGTTTTTTTAAAAATAGAACCACTTAAATAAAAAATACGCACATCTTTAGATTCTTTGGATGAATAATAAGAAAAAGCTCGGAATCTTCTTGAATCTAGCATCATGTAATAGAGATCGGGATCATTTATCCTTAATATTTTGTTATTGCAGGTCAAAATGGGAGTGGTGACACAACATCTGCGGCAGAAAAAGTGCAACCTGCCGATGATGACCCCGGTTATACCGAAGAGGATCACGGGGAGTATGGTCGCTGAATGGAGGATGATTCATACTTCCGTCTTCCAAAGCTAGTTGATTTTAATGTATGAATAAATTAAAATCGCTTGTGCTACAATTGTAATATAACGTTACTTTTAATGTGCTAAAGACCTCTAATTTTGATCTTGACATGTGGGCTCTTGAAAAATATAAAACAACTTTTTTTAAAAAAAATTTTGCCCTTCACAATAATTATGCTATGCACTAAAAGAAAATGTTATATCCTTATACTATATAAAAATAAGTTTAGGGCAAAGATTTCAACCGCAAGGGTGGGGCTATTTTGGGAATATGAGAATATTTGAAGTGCAATTGAAGTATTGAATATAAATCATTATAGCTAATTTTGTTTTTTTTAATTACTTAAATGTCCTGTCAGACATTTAAAGCTATGGGTAAGTTTAACCTGTGGCAATATTCGATATCTGATTAAACATTGGGTACAACTGAATTCAGCTTGTGTTTTAGTGGAATTGCATAAAATCCTTTTAATCATTTAATTGGATTAACATCCAAGTCTCTTAATTTCTTAAAGCCATTCTCATCAATTATTTGCAAATTTATGATATATAGATGTTAAGACACAATTAATACTAATTAGCAGAGAGGTTTGGTTTCTTAGCCGTTACCATCGTAACCCCCATCTATTCAAATTCATTTCATTTACTTATAACTTTGTTCCACTACAATCATGTAGTCTATTGAATTCAGATGTTGCTATATTAGTTACTCCTCTTTCCCATTTTGCAACATCTTTTTCAATTGATATGTTTTCTTTAGCTAATCTATTTTTTTGGTTGTAAGAAATCTGTAATCTTGTAAGTTGTATGTGCAATATTTTTTTTAGTGTTTTAATTCAATTGCCCGTGTTAGATAGGCTTGATAGGGAGGAGATCACATTTGTTAATTGTTATTTTTGGTTTAAAATAAGTTTATCATCATAAATTTTTTCATTTATAGATTGTATCTACTTCTTTTGTTGTTTTAACTATTAGTTACAGTAATTTTCAAATTGTTTGCTACTTTATTGATGATTCCATTTAAGCAATTTTTCACTTCATTTGATTTGCCAATATGTTTAACTATCTACTTAAAACTATTTGGCTGCAAATCTAAAGTATGTACTTCATTACTTTTAATTGTTTCCTTGAATTGAGTGGATTAAGATGTTTTAGTACTTTTTTGAGGTATTTATTCATCTAGATTAGCATGTTAGTTATTGTATATCTTTGCAACTATGTCAAAAACTGATATTTTGTGATTGTAACCCCTACCGAGAAGGAGATGTTTTGCTATATGTCCTAAATCATACAATAAATCATAATTGATTGATTGATCAATATGGATGTTTCATGATGATATGCCCTTGGAATCAATATAATTCAAAGAATTTGGCTTGCAAGAACTGAAATTTCACTAGCAATGATTTCTTCAAGAATGCTAATTGTTCAAATCTCACTTATATGACAAGATAATGAGGTGGATTGCCCTCATATCAAAATCAAATTCAAATTAAACAACAAATTTTAATATCCCTAAAGTGCATGAGCAGATATAAGTAGATATTTTATTCTATTAGATTAAACGCAAAGTGGTTAATCGTGTTTTATAATTATATTTCATTGCATATTATATATTTTTACTCAATCTGTAATTTATGATTTTTCTGTTTAATATCACATAATAAAATTGTCATACTTCAATTCTTATACTACAAAATACTAAATAATAATTATTAACTATCTTTAATTATAGGTACTAAACTCCCGCGCGTGGCACGGCTTTTTCCCCTAGTCATAATCTATAAAAACTAGCATTTTGGTCTGCTATGCAAGGGCTTATATTTCAAGTCAAAATATATTACCTAAAAATTTTACATGAAAAGAAAAAGCCAAAAAATTCAAAGGTGTATCATTTTAGTGTCAATTTCTATCAAAATGTATTATCTTCATCGGACTAGAGTAGGGTAAAGTACACCAACAGTCACCAAACTTTTTCAAAATTTCATGTAATCTACTATACTATTTTTTGTGTCAAATGACTCGCTAAATTCTTAGAAGTGTCCAATTGGGCCATAGCATCTATTTTATTAGTTAAAAGTGACAGAATTTTGTGGCAAAGAGTGGTTCACTATATTTGCAAGGGATTTGTATTGCAAGTTATCATGACATTGATCTTAGAGCTTTTGGAAAAATAATAGAAGTATTTTAGCAAGAAAATAACTTAACTACGAAGCCCCAAAAAACAATTACAGTTCTTTAAGGAAATATTTCCCTTTCTAATCACACATATTTTCTAGTTCTTGTTTAACCATTAAAAAACACAATATTTCCTTAAAAGTTATGCCATGTTTGTTTCTAAACTTTTTCTTTTTCTTCTTTAACATAAATCCATTTATTTTCAGGCTAAAATAGTTCTATGATTTTTCCAAAAAGTTTGTGAATGCAATGATGACTTGTGTTGTAAATCTTTTTTCTAAGAAAAATTATTTTTCCATTTATTATCTTTAATTTTAAAAAAATCCAAAAAAAACACTAAAGGTCACGAAACGTTTCTTTTGTCTCGTTTAACTGAAAAATAGATGGAATAGCAAAATGAACACTTTTAATAATTTTGTGGATCAATTCATGACAAGAAAAATGGTATAGCTACCTAAATGAGATTTTACAAAAGTTCAGTAACCAGTGGTGCATGTTACTTAGAGAAAATTTCCTCATTCATCAACTTAAGAAAAGTATGGTAACAAATTTTGTACTTTGCTCGAATGCAAATCAACATAATGTGTTCAAATGTTATAGATTCTTGCAATTGCCTATCATTTTTTTCCGTTCTAGAAAACTTCCTCTCTTTCCTCATATTGTACCCCCTAAAATTTCAAAATGTAGTAATCTACCTCTAGTCAACAAATGAAAGTTCAATTAATTTGAGCAAAAAAGAAGCGATCAAAGGAGACAGAGAAAACAATAACTGATATCTTTTTTTTGAAATACATGGCACAGTAAAACATTTACAATTTGCTTTTAAATGCTCATCTATATTGATAATATTCTTAGGTTTAATTCCACTTTGCATCCTTCAACTATATCTAAATTCTCACTTTAGTCCTTAAACTTAAAAATGAGACACTTTAGATGTTAAACTATAAATTTGGCCCACTTAAGTAACATCATTAAGAAAATGAGAATGATTTTATGTCTAAGTGGTGTACTTTAAGGACTAAATTGGACAATGTTAGATACTACTTTGTAGCTGTCTTTATGATCTATTATCAAGTCCTCTCCAACAAAAATATGTTTTAAGATCAAACTTTGCACATCTCTAAGATTTTCCCCTTCACCTAATCCACTCTCGATTTTTTTTAGGGTAAAAAACAAAAAAGCCCTGATATGATCCGGATCTCCTACTCTAGTCCATGAAGATTTCACATGCTCAAGTTATTCAAGTTCCAAGTTGTGTCGTTTATTTGGTGTTGTTAAGCAAGGGTTTTAATGTTAATTACCTTGCTAATTTAGTTGTTTATTTACTTTAGTTATTCGGCCAGATTGTGTCTCAAGATGGGCCGACTTTTTGTTATTAATTTTAGGGAAAATAAGTGATTCCAAACACATTAGAATTTTCTAGACAATTCCAAATAACTTTAGGTTTGAGTCTATGTAAGGCTATAAATAGCCTATCTTCTCCAATATTTTGGAGTTAATCACATATTACAATAACAATGGTGAGTTAATCACTTTCTCTTGTCCAAGAGGTTTTCTTTGAATACTTGAGAATCTTTTTAAGTTATTCGATCTGAACTTATCAATCAAGTACCTCCTTGATTGTAGCGTTCTTTTACCTACAAATTTGGTTCGTTATTCGAGTAGTTGCAGGTTGAGATATTATCAACATTGTTCGTGGTTCCTAGGATTAAATTGGGTCAAGTTTCTCCGCTGCCAAACCTTTGGTAGAGCTGTAATGGAACCGGGTAGCTCGCGAGCCGAGCTCGACCGGGCTCGACTCAACTCGTTTACTGAGAGAAACGAGCCGAGCTCAAGTTCAACTTTAGGCTCGTTAATAGACGAGCCGAGCTATGCTCGACTCGTTTAAGCTCGACAGGCTCAAATAGTAGGGTCATTAACGTCATTTCATTATGTATTTGATACTTTTACCTAATTCATTCTCCATTTCTTGCCCTAATTTTTTTCTTTCCTCTTTCGATCTTGCCCTAATGTTCATTTCCCAAACGAGCTCGATAAGTTCGGCTCGATTTTGAACTCGAGCTTGAGTTTTTGATCGAGGACACCGAGTCCGATCTCGAACAGCTTGTGAACTCGAATTACTAATCGAGCGAGCTCAAGCTAGCTCGATTAGAGGTTCGAGTCAAGCTCGATCATCATATGCTCGAACTCGATCGGCTCGATTAACAGATCTGCCTTTGGTGTAGTTGTCTAGATCATGTCGATGTACGTTTCGCATCAGCTGGTAATCAGAGTTAGTTGACAACCACCAGGTTATATCTTTTTTTTTCTTTTGTGTTTGAGTCGTATCTTCTTGTTTTCAATCCAGATTCTTACGTCAAAAAAAAAAAAAGTACTGTAGCATCGTTATTGTTTATCGCTACTATAGCGATATATTCACCGCGTCGTACTGTTCATCCGAAGTACTGTAGCGATACTATTCATCCAAAAAAATCTGTTTTGCATAACTGTGTTTGTTTCTTGTTTTGGTGTCTTATTATATTGTTCTTAAAGTCTTGTGTTGTTTAGAGTCAAAAAAAAAATCTGGTCGCTATTTTGTTCTTGAAATCAAAGTAGGGTTTTTGTTTAACAAAGAGTTGGGAATTTTGTCATGTCTTGCACTAAAAGAGGCTGTTACATTAATTCTTGAAGTTCTTTACAAATTTACCTTGTTTTTTGGAATTCTTGACATCTATCTTGAAGTAGTGGTTTGGTTCTTGAAATTCTTGTAATTCTTGAAGCCATGATTGATCAAATCTTGAACAAATAAAAAACCTAATTCTTGTTTCTTGAAGTGGGCTAATCTTGTGCAAATATCCAAACGAAATTCTTGTTTCTTGTTGTGATCCAAATTGAAAAAGAAGAAAGAGAAATCTGATTGCTTTACAAAAAAAAAGAAAAGAAAAGAAAAAGCAAGAGAAAAAAAAAGAGGAAATAAAATCAGATCACAAGGAGAAAACAAAAAGGAAACCAACTTGAATTTGGAAACCAATTTGACTTGGGTTTGCAAAACAAATCCTAGTTGCACTCAAATTACCAAATTCTGATTGGTCACCTTTATAGCCGTGAAGAACCAGAAAATCAGCCACTAAACCATCCAAAAACAACCCAAGAAACCTTACTTACAACTTTCAAAAAAAATGCAGCCTAATACAACCGGGTAGAGTACTTCTAGGATCCAAAAAAATCTGCCATCTTGATTCTTGTTTGGTCAAAGTTAGTATTCTGTCCAGCCTTATAAATTGGTGTTTTGAGTCTTTTTTTAGATTATTTTTTCATGTTTAGAAGTGTCCAAAAGGAGTCCAAATCAGTCTAGGATTTAAATTAGTTGTTAGCTTCCAAATTGAGTCCTTGTCAAAGTCAAACACTTCCAATTCATGGGCTACCTTTCGCGGACTAAATCTGGTAATTTTCAGCGAGTTTCCACAGTATTTTTTAGTCACTTTAACAGTCCAAACAACCCTCAAATTCCAGCCATTAATACGCCATACTTTGGGAAAAACTTGAGTGAAGTTTGGTTGAATTTCTTGGAGAAAATTCTGATTTCTTCAAAGGAAGCAATCAAGTGAATTGAGAAGTGATTGGTGAGAACATTAAAGTGTTCTAAACACTTGAGTGATACACGAGGGTGAGGGAAACACGTAAGGGAGTGAGTGAGGCTTTTTACCCTAACATTTGATTAAGTTTTTTCAGGGTTAATATCGCTCACGAAAACGACCTTACCATTGCGCAATTGGCATTAAAAATAGATGCCATGTGGACTGAGATACAGAGAAGATTTGATCATAAATTCGAGTCCATGCAGGAACTAATCAAAAAAATGGATTCGTCAAGGAATTCCTCTAAGAAATCTGGAGGGAAACAACCTTTGAATGAGTCTAGTAATTCAAATGTGCACACCAACCTTGAAGATTGGGAACAAAGGCCAAGGGAACATAAACATAAACCGAAGCGTGAGAATGAATCTCTCAACAGGAGGGGTCCCATGCAATCTACCTCTTTAAAGCCGATTTATACAAGAGGTGATAAGAAAGTTCATTCAACATCTTCTAGGCCTAAAGCTAGAGTTGAACCATCTCATGATGAGTCATTTGGGAGACATATCAACATCTTCTACACCAAAAACAAATGGAGTAAAATAGATGCTATCAAAGTGAGTTTTCTAAGGAGGAGGTAGCTGAGCCTATTCCTAACAAAGGCGTATCTTATCCTATTGAACCATTTGTTGAGAAGGTTTATAATGAGAAGACAATCAAAGGCATTAAGCTAGAAAAAGAGAAGGGAAAATCTGATGAGATGGGTGGTAAAAAGGAAGAAAAAAAAGAAAGTGAGCCGGTTTTGAGCAAAAATGTGAGGGTTTATTGTTTTCCTAACGAACATACCTTTTCTTTTGTGCAGATTAAGCAAAGTCAAGTGAAGTTAGTCATGCCATGCTCCATCCCAAAGTCACTCGTACAATTCACTAGTTTCCATGGAGTTTGACTTCTAGGAGTTAAATCTATTTGGGAACACCTCATGGAACAATTTCAATTCAAATCTGTCCATACCAAAGGGGGATTAATTCAAACCCACCATGAAGGGAGAATTCCAAATTTTGACTCTCATTTGCTACCTATGGTTCATTCATCATCTTTACCTTCTTTTGAGTATAATTTTCATCCTAACACTTGTATTTCTCATGCAAATTTTGAAGGAAAGTGTAAAATGGTAGCAATGCCTTCTCAAGTTGAATCAATTGGTGGAAGGAATAATGAAGTGTCAAAGGGAGTTTTCGCACTTAAATCTTGTTCTATACCTTCTTACCATTTAGTAGATGATGTACCATTGCTTCTTTATCCAATTTCTGATTTGTCTCAAGCTGAAAGTTATTTTGTTTTTGTAGGTTGTAAAGCTGTCCAAAATTTTTCAGTTTTGATTAAAGACTTGCAACCTGATTTCGTGCTTATTCCAGCTAAAAGTGGTGATCTTTCATGCTTATTCACACATCCAAAAGCTGGTGGCCAAGTGCTCAATTTGTCAACTTCAACTTGTGCTAGTTCGAGTAACCCTCATGAAGCGGAATTCAATTGTTTGCTACCTTATATGTTGGAAGATGAGAAATTGTGTGTCATGCAAGATCCCAAAACTGTCCTCCACAAGTTGTTTAGTGCCTCATCCATGCAACAAGTTGCTCCTATTTTATCAATGCAAGATGATCCAAATCAATGTCAACTAGGGCTAGATTTTACACCTTTGCACAATCAAGGTCCCAATGTGAAAATCCATGACCAAAGGCTAATTAGAGAGTTTTGGATTGCAACCTGGAATTTTCACAAGCCTTACACAAGCAATTTCCTACCTTGGCGCATGTCCTTGTTTGACAGCCTCATGAAGCTAACCAAAAGGCATTTAACTTGGCTCGTGACCCTTCATTTATTTCCAACGTGGCTGCCCTTTAATCGCACCGTCGATTTGTGGATAAATCGCTTTCAAGAGGAGGGGAATGATATGATCCGGATCCCCTACTCTAGTCTATGAAGATTTCACATGCTCAAGTTATTCAAGTTCCAAGTTGTGTGGTTTATTTGGTGTTGTTAAGCAAGGGTTTTAATGTTAATTATCTTGCTAATTTAGTTGTTTATTTGCTTTAGTTAATTCGGCCAGATTGTGTCTCAAGATAGGCCGACTTTTTGTTATTAATTTTAGAAAAATAAGTGATTCCAAATCACATTAGGATTTCTAGACAATTCCAAATAACTTTAGGTTTGAGTCTATGTAAGACTATAAATAACCTAGTTTTCTCCAATATTTTGGAGTTAATCAGATTTTACAATAACAATGGTGAGTTAATCACTTTCTCTTTTCCAAGAGAGTTTTCTTTGAATACTTGAGAATCTTTTTAAGTTATTTGATCCGAACTTATCAATCAAGTACCTCCTTGATTGTGGCGTTCTTCTACCTACAAATTTGGTTCGTTAATTCGAGTAGTTACGGGTTGAGATAGTATCAACATTGTTCGTGGCTCCTAGGATTAAATTGGGTCAAGTTTCTCCGCTACCAAACCTTTGGTGTAGTTGTCTAGATCGTATCGGTGTACGTTTCGCATCAAGCCCCCTGTGATAAACCTAATACACAAAAAAGTCCTCTATGGTTTCAAAACATACAATATGATAGCTCATACTTTGAACTAAATTGTAAATGTGACAGAATCCGTTAAACTTAATGGAAATGATATATTGGAACCTGAAAAAAAAATTTATACCTAATTTCTAACAAATATACTTGTTCTACCCGTTAACCCTCAATTCTCTCTTTGTAGAGAATAAATTATATCAGGACATTTTTCTCATTTCGTCTATTTCCGTTAAATTTAACGGATTCCATCACCTTTAGAACTTAGTTTAAAACATAAGATATCGTGTTATACGTTTTGAAATTACAGGGACTTTTTTGTATATTAGGTTTACCATGGGGACTTTTTATTTTTTACCTTTGTTTTATTATCCATGCTTTAATTCTTTTCTTGTGTCTTTTCCCTTTTCTTCTCTTATTGTCAATCCTTCCTTCTTGTCTCTGTTTTTCTCTCTTCCATCAATATCTTTTGAGTGGTCTTTGATGCCATAATGACAACATTAATCCATAGTAACTATTTTTATAAGCCTTACGAAATATAGAAATCTATGGTTTAAGTGACAGAAATAGACTAATAGATAATCCACTTCTTTGATTTTAGAATTCCCATGTTTGTGTCTATCATTTAAAAATGTGGCTTTCTATAGGTGAACCCTATATCTTTACTAAAACAATAGATATAAATACTATGATAAAAATTTAACAAATTTTGACACATATTGAAGGCTGTGTATTATAACCAATACCTCCATCCAAATTCGATTTAAACTTATCTAGGCCATCAATTACATTATGCAGTTTCTCTAACAAGTGTAACGAACTCCAAACACATGGGAAAATAGAGATCCAAGGCCTTTTTCATTATCAGTGCCAATTGTTCTGTGAAATATATACTATACTACCATAAATATTGACACTTACATTTTAAAAAGAAAAGGGCACTAAGACAATAAAGTGTCAAAATAGAACATCTCAAACATATTGTAATACAGTTTTTGCTTGTTGATATCTGAATGTATACATCTTCTTCTTATTATCTAGGGTTATTATCACTTTACCTCTTTAATGTTTGGTGTCACTATCAATTTTTTCCTTAACATCACTTTACCCCCAAGATTAACGGTCAAATTTAAAGAAATTTGTTAACTAAAGTGAAAAGATATGTTTAACCCTTATAATTATTATCACTTTACCCCCCATAAACTATAGTTTCATTATCAATTTATTCCCTAAAGTTTTTTTGGCAATTTATTTCACCATTAAAGTTAAAAAACTTTAGAAGAAAGTACCCTTCTCTTTGTATAATAAAAACAATAAAAAAAATTTAGAGTGACTCTTCTCCTTTTTAGTATCAAGAAAAAAAATCAAAGTATTAATCTCTTTTTTCTTGACAACCTTATTAATACTGAAAAAAATAGAAAGATTGGGAGGGAGAGATAGAGAGAGAGGGAGAGAGAGAGTGCTCAATTATTTTTTTAAAAATGCAAATAAGAAAGAATTAAATATTTTTGTTATTTTAAAATTATTTTACTTTTTGTTTATTTAAAGTAATATGATAATGTTGGACTCTTCTTTATTTTCTTTCTTTGTAAAATCTTATTTTTTGTCTCCTTCTCTCCTATCTCTTTTTCTTTTCCTAGTACTAATATGTGTGAAAAAAGAAATTTGAGAAAATTCTTTTATTTTTATATTTTTGAATCTCTTAAAGTGAAAACAAAAGAAGAATAACCATTCGAATTTTTTTATTTTTAATTATATATAAAAAGGGTAAATAGATTTAACAATTTTTTTACTATACTAGTTAAATTAACGATGAGGTAAAATGCCAAGAAAATAATGTTAGGAATTAAAGCGATTGTATTACTATAATTTAAAGGGATAAAATGAGGATAACAATGTAGTAATGCTATTTAATAAAAGGGTACTTTTGTCCAAAAATTCTTAACATATTAAGTTGAATTATCTATGGAGGTGAAGTGATTAAAAGATAACACTAGGGGGGTAAACTAATAGTAGTGATATAGTTTAAGGAGGTAAAGTGATAATAACCCTATTATCTATGTCTGTTGCACTAGTTCATACATTTGTGTGGTGCAATTTTAATTGACCATTGTAGAAAATTCCAACTCTGGAAAGGGGGAACAGCGGATTGGGGTTGTCGACCACCCAAGATTTTTTTTTTTTTACATCCCAGTATCATTTGTTTTTAAAGAAATCCATAGTAGAACTAGTTTTGGCCACATTAAAACATGTTTTAAAATTAAACTTAGCCTTCGTACCGTAAATTTTTCCGCTTTCCGCTAATTCACATCCTCATTGCTAATTCTTCCCCTTCTTCTCTCCTTCTTTCCTTCTCCCATTTTGTTCTCCATCAATATCTTTTAAGCCCCTTCCCTCTCATTCACATCCTCATAGCCAATTCTTCTATTTCTTCTTCCGTTGTCCTCCATCGCTATCTTTCAAATAGTTTGCAACTGACTCCATTATCATGACTTTAATCGGTAATAACAAATTTTATAAGCCTTCTGAAATATAGAAATCTAAAATAAAAAGGACAGAGGGCCAAGTCAAGGGTTTTGTCTATTGCTTTTTCTCACAGATGCTCCCACGCACTCAATGACACACACTATTATATAGATCAATATAACCCCATTCCGGCATTTTCACAATTTAACATAACTTTCTATTGAGGATTAATATTTGTAGAATGCCTTGAGGCATTTTGATAAGTGTATATTTTATGTATTTTTAGTATGTTTTATTAATTAATTTTGATTTGTTTTAACTACTTTTATAACTAATTAACTAGGATTCTAATGAAAATATGCATTTTGTGGTTTAAAGTGTAAAAGTTGCATTTCTATGGATTTTAATGGTGAAAACTTCATGTTTTTGTAGGTTTAATGATTCAATCATCAAATGGCATAAATTGAGAAGATAATTGGATGATTGATGATGGTTCGAAATGATAAAAAGAGAACACGAAGTGCAAAATACTCAAAGGATGAAATGCAAGTTTTCTTTGACACCTTGTACTATTTTGGCTATATCTTGAGTTACAACCATTGGATTGAGGTGATTCTTGAACCATTTTAAAGATAAGAGATATATCTATAATTGGATGATTGATGATGGTTCGAAGTGATAAAAAGAGAACACGAAGTGCAAAATACTCAAAGGATGAAATGCAAGTTTTCTTTGACACCTTGTACTATTTTGGCTATATCTTGAGTTACAACCATTGGATTGAGGTGATTCTTGAACCATTTTAAAGATAAGAGATATATCTACAATTGGTATGAAGAAATCGAAGTCCATTTTAGTCATTTTCCTAGTCAAAATGTTGAAATACAGAAATGCAATTTCATTGTTGAAAGCTAAAATAGATTCCTGACCAGATGAGGGTATTTTGGTCATTTCTCTGTTCACAGAGCTCCAAATTGGATGATTCTTGATGCATTGTAAAGCTAACTTAAAGGACTACAACTTTCATGTTTTGTACAAGAGTTAATTTGGCCTCCATCATTAAGAAAATATCTATTGAAGTGAAAACACGACCCTTGAATACATGGCTTGAAGTTGCATATTCCAAGGTCACGTGTTCCTCAATTTCAACTGCAACTTGCTCTGCAACTTGTGTTTTGTTCACACAAGTTTTTTGACCCATTTTCCTGCAAGAATATCAGTGGAAACAACCCAATACAGATGTAAAAGAAGCTTTACAACTCAAATCTAGCTTGTTTATGGGTTCAAGAGGAATCTTAACATGATTTAACACTTTGTCTTTTGCATGGAATTCCTCTATAAATAGTAACCTTGGAGGACATTTTTATAAATTTGAAAGGCTAGAGAAACTCCACAAAAATGTAGTCTTCACTAAAATTTCCTTAGTTCATTAATTAGAGTAGTATAGTATAGGTAGTGTAGTTTATCCTTCTTGTATTAGTAACTAGATTTGGATGAAGATTGAGGAGCAAAGATGGAGAGGTTGATCTCATATGACAAGGATGATATCTCTGCTACTATTTTCTCTCTTGTATTGGATTTCATGTTTAATTATAATACAAGTTTGGTTTTGTGTTTTTATCATGATTAGTTAGAGTTTATGCCTAGAGTTATGGATGAACTTACTATATCTTGTTAGTGATGTTTACTTGATTATTTGATTTGAGCAAATTATTTATCATTTTTTTCTAATTATGATCAACCAACCATTAATTGTGATAATCTTAAGGTGTTAAATTCGCAATGAGAATTGGGATTTAATACTAGTTCAAGGAAGTGATAAACTCAGGGAGTACACTCACGAGAGTAGAGGTGCATATATGTGGCCTTGTTTCATGTAATTTCATAGAAGAAATGAGTTTGTAGTTAATTTCATAACCACAAGAGTAGGTATGGCTTAATTACAAGTATAGTTGATTCACTACGAGAGTAGGTTTCACATACATTAGGAAAAATTTCACCATAACTAGCCAAGATAATAGCATTCACTTAACCGGTAACTTTACTTCCAAGAATAGTAAGGAATTCCATACATCTAGGAGCTTTCTATTGTATTTTTGTTACTTTTATAGTGTAAACTTAATTTCATGTACTTGTGATAGTCTAAATAATAAAGGAATTCGAAAATCACCTGTAATTGAAAATCCCTGTAGGATCGACACCTAATACCCCTTTGCTCAATAAACGACTTGTATACTTACGAAAAATTATGTGTGGGGTATTTAGAATTTTATAAATGTAAAGCTTGATTGTGGATGAACTAATTGTATATGTATACCCCGCGCACGTCACATTTGTTAGACAAATCCATTTTCTTATAATTTCTATTAACTGGTGGCAATTTAATACTAGCTATTTTAGGGCTACAGATATATAATTTGTAAAGTTTTTACTAGTTTCTTGGTTTTCTTAACATTAACATCCATATTTATATGTAATTGTAATACAGGCTTACACGAGAAAACGGATAATTGTTTTGCAATGTTTTTCATTTAGTTTTCCTACTTGGAATACTAATCCCATGGCTAGCAATTGCTAGAGGCGAAACTCACAGATAATTTCATTTTAGTTTTGATTTTTCATTATTTAAGTGCCACTAGTAAGGAATTCTACAGTCCATAATGAATACCATATCATTGGTTTAACATGAATACCATGACGTGGCTTTGCTTAAGTTTAAGACATGGTGCAGCTGCAACTACTTGGACGTCCATGTCAGCGGTGATAATTGGTGATGAAATTTCGATTATGTATTTAGGCTCAAAAGATAGCAATCAATTGGTAGACAAATAAAGGTATTTACTTGGGAAAAAAGTCCAAGCTGTGGATAGTTGAAGTATGAACAAATATTTTCAATGAGACAATGAACGAAGATCAAACACTAATGAAATGGAAGACTCTAATTGGGCAAGCAGTTTGAATTCCAAATAAGTGTACATAAGATTTACTCTAAAATTATCACTTTGGATAAAGTGTGCTGCTGGTTACTATACTTTGTCAAAATCTAGATCTCATCACTATACCATTTTTCGTATCAATTTTCCCCTAAAGAAACTCCTGAAAGTCTATTGGCTATGGATGGTTTATTTTCACACACAATACATACTCAGCAGCTCACTTTCCACTACACAGCTGCCACAACAACCTTTTTATTTTTTCCTCCTTTTTTAAGCTGCCACGACAACTTGGTTTACGCAGAAACTTGATCCTCTAACTAAGCTGCCATATTCATCATATTATCTTCTGCTGATGCCTGATAGTACTATACTGTAGGAAAAGGAGGCACTGCAGTCTGCATTTAACAGGAGGCAAGAATAATGCAACATCACTCAGATTCTACATATCTGCTGCATCTATTAATTTAACAGAAAAGGAAAAATGAAAAAAAAAAGATTCATATGGCCACGTTTACTCACAAAGATCTTACTCATATGATGCACCAGTTGATAACAACCTGGTAATAAAGAGCATTGTTGGCCTAAATTGAGGATCAACATGTAGATAAGCTCTTACTAGTTTGAGAACGGATTTCAGATTCCTTTCAATTTCTTGACTGGGGTACAGAAGTCTTTGGTCGAGCAAGTCTTTCAGTTCTATGTTTTCAGGCTTTGAAGACATTAGATAAGCAATCAAGTCACCAGGATGCTTTCCTTTGATTACTTCCATTGTCAGGACCCCAAAGCTATAAACATCACACTTTTCAGTTACTTTCATTGTGTAGGCAAATTCTGCAAGGTACAAATGGAAAATCATGTTGTGACAACATGTGATCATACCTGAATTTAATAGCAAAAAAAATTGATGGCAAGAAAGAAACATTTATTACCTGGTGCAACATATCCATATGTGCCAGCAAGAGAACTCCAATTAGATGAATCTATTTTCAGAAACTTAGAAGTACCAAAATCAGAAATGTGAGCCTCATATTCTGGATCAAGCAAAATGTTGTTGCTTGATAAGTCTCGATGTACAATTGCTGGTGAACAATCATGATGCATGTAAGATAAAGCATGAGCTATGCCTTTGATGATTTTCAACCTCTTCTGCCAGTCTAACTCCATAGCTTCTTCTTCCATGCTCAAAATTTTTGCCAAGCTTCCTCTTTCAAGGTACTCATAAACCAAAAATGAGTGCCGAGAATTTGAGCAGAAGCCAAAGAGTTTCACAATGTTTCGATGCTTGATTTCTGTCAAGGCCTTTATCTCATTCAAGAAACTTCTATGCATCGCCATCTCAGGCACGTGGTGAAGCTTCTTTACGGCTATCACATCGCCTGATGGAAGCTCTGCTCTATAAACACTTCCATAACCCCCTTTCCCAATGCAAAATATGTCATTGAACTCTTCTGTAGCCATTACTATTTCTTTATACAATGCTTTCCCGTCATAAGAACATACAGAAAAAAAATTTCCCTTCTTCATATCCATATCTTCTGTTCCTGAACTTTTTCTCCATTGATCATGCAATCTGAGACCACCATAGAATGCACAAAGAAGTAGGAATGATCCCAGAAGAGGACATAAAATTGTGACAAGAAGTTTCTTCTGCTTATCCTTGACATGCTTTTTAATCAACGGGGAACTTCCACAAGCTGGTAACCCTGTAATATTGCCGCATAGACCTTTATTTCCCTGTACTTCCTCTATGGTTAAATTCATAAAGGCTCTACCACTTGGAATTGGACCCTCTAAATTATTGAATGAAATATTAATGTGCAATAAACCAGGCAATTTTACCAAAGCCTTTGGGATTACACCAGAGAGGTTATTGTGTGAGAGATCCAATGTTCCCAGATTTTGCAAACTTTGGAACTCAGATGGTATCTCTCCTGTGAAGAAATTTCGACTCAAATCCAGTTCAGAAAGTTGGGTCAACTTCCCAATTTGGAATGGAATCTTTTGGGTGAAAATGTTGTTGCTCAAGTTCATGTGAAACAAGTACCTCAAATCTCCCAAATGTTCTGGAATAGGTCCATTAAAGGAGTTTGTGGACAGGTCTACATAAAGAAGTTTTGTTAGCATTCCCAACTCCTGAGGCATACTGCCAGTGAGTTGGTTGTCATGCAAATATAGATTAAGCATAGAAGCCAACTTCCCAACTCCTCTTGGTATCTCCCCAGATAAATAATTTGAAGAAAGATCAAGCGCTTGTAATTTAGTTAAAGTTCCAATTTCTGGAGGTATACCACCTGTGATGTTGTTCTTTCCAACCATCAGGGCCGTCAAGATTTTGCATTTTCCCCAGTTGCTAGAGAGTTCCCCATAGAATTCGTTGTCCCGCAGATCTATGAAATCCAGGAAAGGATAGATGCCAAACATTTCCGACAAGTTACCATAGAAATGGTTCCCATTGAAGCGGGCCCTAATTAAGCTTGAGCAATTTTTCAAGCATCTAGGGATTGGACCTGTAAGCATGTTCTCAGATACAGTAATAATTTGGAGGGTTCCATTTTGACATAGTAGATCTGGCAATGGACCAGAAAACCGATTTTGATCCAAATCCAAAACTACCAACTTTTTCAGGTTTCCAAGCTCTTCTGGAATTGTACCAGAAAATTGGTTCTCTCGGAGATGCAATTCATTTAAGTTACTCAAATTACCAATTGAAACAGGAATAGAACCATTAAGTTGGTTCTCACCTACTTCCATTTTGGTAAGGAATTTGAGACCACCCAAATCTTTTGGAATTGGACTTGAAAGTTGATTCTCATAGAGATACAGATGAGTTAAATTGGTCAAATTACCCAGTGACTTTGGAATTGCACTGGTAAGATTATTTTGATACAACATAAGAAACTGGAGTGAGATCAAATGTCCCATCGCTTGGGGAATGGGACCATATAGGTGATTTTGGAAAAGATATAACTTCACTAGCTTGGTGAGGTTGCCAAAAGTGGATGGAATTGGACCTGTTAAATTGTTGTCCTCCAGAAAAAGTTTAATCAAATTATGCAGAGTTCCTATTCCTGATGGAATTGGACCTGAAAGTTGATTACTATCGAGATCTAAATGAGTTAAATTTCTCAAGTTACAAATTTCAGGTGGGATTTGTTCTGACAACTCATTAACTGAGAAATCAAGATGAATGAGCTTGGTCAGGTTACCTATTTCACGAGGTATGTTGCCAAAGATCTGATTCTTGCGAAGATTAAGATATTCAAGATTTGGGAGGGTTGAAAATGGGAAGTCATAAAGGCTACCTTTTATGCTGTATTCTGAGAGATTCAACTTGCTGACACTTCCATTAATGCATGAAATGCCAGCCCAAGTGCATGGTTGGTTGGAAGAATTCTTGCTGCTGATGGATTGGAGGTTCCACGAGGCTAGCAAGCTATTGTTCTGGTTTTGAAAACTGGCTTTCCATTTCAAAAGACCAGCCGCCTCACCAGCCGAATCTGAAGCGACACATTTGGCTTTGGGATGAGATGGTGGGAAAAGTAGGACCATAATGAATATCGACATAAATTCAAAAGAACCCATGACTACTTTCGAGTTCAACTCAAGTTTGCGCAGGTTGATATGTGTACCGCTAATGAAGCCAGTATTTATCCTGTCTTCCCGGATGTACAAGGAAGACTCCTGAGGTCTCCTTGTTCTGTCCTTTTCTTCTTAATTTTCCATTTTTCTTTTCTTTCTTTCGGAGATTGAAACAATTCTGTTACTGATTTAATGCGATGAAATGTCTTGATGCAATGAAATGTCTTGATGAGATTGAACATTTTGATAATCTGTTACTGATTTAGAAAATATAAGGATGACTTTCCTACTATATCTGCAGAAGAAGGCGACTCGAAGTGCCTTCTATAGTCTAAGAGATGGAGTAGCGGTTACCGAATTCGCAAGAATGACGATCAATCTACAGGCTAAGCTACTTATGGTATAGATCTGTATTTTCTGGAGGGGGATTATGCTTAATTATTTGGTTTTAGATTTCATGAAATAGAAGTGAGAAATTGCCAAAAGATGGAAAAAAAATTTTCCAAATCTTCATTGGCAGATTTAGTTGGTCATAGTGCGTCAGTACTTGCCCAAATAGAATTAAGTTGGTAGTGATATCAAAACTTCTCGTTTGTATGTTTGATTTCCAGTATTTTTTGCATCCGCCCGCCCTTTACTTCTGATCTCCTGTTAGCCAACGGCATAGACACGAAATGAGATTAATTTGGCCAGAACTAGGAGAAGCATTTGATTACATTCAAAATAGTTTGGGACTAATTATATTGACTTCAAAAGGTTTTTTTTTAGACCAAAAAGTTCAAGAAAACTAAAAACCCAGATTCTTAAGCAAACTAAAGGTTTATTTTGTCATGATAGTGGCGAGCCAGATTCTTAATGTCACTTTACACACCAAAGGAAGAAACTAAAAACCCGCAAACATGAGTTAATTAATGGATTGCAATTTTCCTCCAAAAAAAAAAAAAAACATTTACGTTTTCTATCTGTGAAAGCGTTTTTTAATCACCTATCTATCTCGTGTACAACAAATTGCTATATTACAATTTTCTACAAAACTCTAAAAAATAACAATTCGAACAGGCTCTTTGCTAGATAATGGCAAGTTTAAGAATAACCAAAGAAAACGTCATTAAACACAAATTTGTAGATTAGAGAAAGGTTAACATGATGTTTGGAGATCATTTGGACAAGTTGGCCTTGATGTTTCTTGTCTTGGTGCAGGGTAAGACAGTCAAGCACGGGATCAAGGTGGTTATTAATTGCCAATTGAACTTGCAGAAAGATGGTATGCGATTTGTGCTTTGTAGCCGATACAGAAAATCTGCGAATCAAAATCGCGAGTTCAAACGAGTCAAAGAAGACGACTAAAACATTCCAGGAAGTGGAGACTCCTTTTAATTTAGCTCCTCTTTTTGGATAATTTCTGTTTTCTATTGATTCTGCAGGACTTGCCTGCGACAACATGACTAGGATCTATCATGAAGGGCCAGAAAAACAGAGCGTAATTTGTCTTGCTGATAAGGTTTTTTTTTTTTTCTTTTTTGAGGCCAGAAGAAAAGAACGTAATTTGCTGAGACGGAATTAGACAAGTGGAAAAAAAGAATTATGATTCTCTAGGTTACTTATCATAGGGAGATGTTGATGATGGAGTTGTAGAAATAATAATTAAGTTCAGTACTTAATAAATAATGAAAGGCACCAGTTTTGTTTCAAGCAATTACAAGCATCTTCTACCCGAAATATGTTGGGCGATAAAAAATTTTTAGCACAATCTTTTTTCTAATGCCTTTACCAGCCTGATGAGCTATGTCAATCAGCCACTTAACGTTTGAGCTTTTAACGAGTAGAATCAAATCAAGTACTTAATGTTTAAACTCTATTCACATATTATATGAATAGAATTGGAATTCGATTGAATATTAAACGAGTTATAAATGCTACTCAATTTGATTCATTAATTGGTATAGATATTCAATTTCAAATTTGAGTTCGGCTCATTCAATTAAACCAGGTGAATTTGAGCTTGGGTTCAATTTCAAATTTGAGTTTGAAAATGATTTAGTTACTTTTTTTTTTAAGTAATACATGGTTTGCATATTTAAATTTGAGTTTGGCCGCACTATAACGATTGATGGCAAGTGGACGACAATGTCTATCACTTTTCATATTTACGAAGCATTATTTCATTTTCTAGCGCACATCATGACTTCACTAGTGAACAATTTTTTTTGCACGTTAAGGACCAAGACTTAAAAGAAAGGTTATAGCGGTGCCAGCATGCAACGCCCGACTCTGGAGAAATTTTTACCGCTGAATTTAAATGGAGCTAGAGGCAGGAAGAATACTCCACCTATCATATATATATGTGTGTGTAATCATTTCTTTTGAGTAGACAGACAAAAAAAAAATACATCAACTTTTTTTATGATGGCTCCGATTGTTCTTGACTTAATTAGGCTTGAATAAGTAACAAACATTGCGGACAAGCCAGTTTTCCAAAACGTGTTTTAAAAAGCTCCACCATCCGAATAGCCCCAATTTTGAAAATACAACCATGCAAATGGAAGATTCATTTATTGAAAGCATCCGCTATAAATATTTTCTAAAAACACCCAAGACAAAACTGATCCAGCTTTTATAATTTGTTAAGGAAAAATTACTGTTTTATTCATTTTCAAAAAAAATAAAATAATTATTTTTATTTTTTTAAACTCGAGTAGGCTCGACCTCGAGCTCGACTTGGCCTAATTTGAGGTCGAGCTTAAATTCGAACTTTATATTGAGAGTTCGTCGAGCTTGAATTTGGTAAAATCGAGTCCAAACTTAATTCAATTAAATCAAAACTTGACTCGAATCAACTTGTTTGCAGCCCTACACCAGCAAAAAAAAAAATTACTCCCAAAAATTTTGTACACTTAAAACACAGCCGGATGAACTCAATATGTTAAAAAAGGAAAGTAGAAATCCAAAGGAGTAATTTTCTACCAATTCTATGGGCAGAATTAGTTGGCCGCAGTACTGGCTCAAAACAGAATTTAATCGATATCGGAATCTAAACTTCTATTTCTGTCCGTTTGAATTCCAGTATTTTCTGCTTCAGGTTAATATACCCTTCTCTTTTCCTGTTAGTTAAAGGGCTGCAAATGTTTAAATTAAACTTGGCCTCCCCAGTCTTGTGGATATCTAAGTTTTGCGAACGCTTCCCCTTCTTCTCTCCTTTTCCCTTCCTGAACTCCCATCAATACGTTGTGGTTGGTTGACTCGAGATCATGACTTTAATCAAATGGTAATAGCTTTTATAAGTCTTCCATAATGACGGAAAAAGTAGGACCAAAATGAATATGGAAATTATTTGGAAAGAACCCACAATTACATTTAAGTTCAAATCGAGTTGCCAAAGATCGTTACTTTGTACCGCAAACGAAACTAGTACTTATCCCAACTTTACAATACAGGGAAGACTTCGGAAGTATTCTGCTTCGGTCCCTCTCTCCTTCCCTTTCTTCTTCATTTTTATTTTTATTTTTGAGAGTGAAACATATAAGATGTCTATTCCAATGGGCCAAGAAATTTAATGCAATATTGAAATGTTCAATGAAATTGACCATTTTTTGTCTTCTATGACTAGTTCTCCCTATTGAACGGCTTGAATAGGAAAGGCCTTTCCAATTTATCTATTTCATTTTAGTGTTTAATATGGCTCATTTAAGCGAGAAAGCCCTTTATCTCTAGGATACTCATTCCAAATTTTTTAAATTCCACTAATTGACTACTACATTTGGAAGCTATTGTTGACAAAAAAAAATTCGTTTAAGAGCAATAATGGCTACCCGAGTCTTTTCCTTGAAGTAATTCCACTAATTGATTACTACTTTTTGAAAGCAATTGTTGAGGTTGATGAAATGAGTTTATTTTTGAGAGCGTTGATGTATCATCTTGACTAAAAAAGTCTTTTGGAATAGAGTAAAAAATTATTTTCATTTTAGAGAACTGATATATATCATCTTGACATTTTAATCGAGGAGTTTATTTAAATTTATAAGTCTTTCAAAAAGTAATAATCAATCAGTAGACACTAATTCCTGATTTTGCATGCAAGAATGGCTTGAATAGAAAAGATCTTTTCAATTTGTTCATTCCATTCTAATGTTTGATATGACTCATTTAAGTAGAAAAATCCTTTCCCCCTAGAATACTCATTCCAACTTTTTGAAATTCCACTAATTGATTACTACATTTTGAAAGCTATTGTTGACAAAAAGAAATTCGTTTAAGAGCGATGATGGCTACCTGAGTCTTTTCCTTGAAGTAATTCCACTAATTGATTACTACTTTTTGAAAGCAATTGTTGAGGTTGATGAAATGAGTATATTTTTTAGAGCGTTGATGTATCATCTTGACTAAAAAAGTCTTTTGGAATAGAGTAAAAAAGTCTTTTTCATTTTAGAGAACTGATATATATCATCTTGACATTTTAATCGAGTAGTTTACTTAAACTTAGAAGTTTTTCAAAAAATAATAATCAATTAGTAGACACCAAGTTCTCGTTTGCCCTTAGAATACTCATTCAAACTTTTTCTTGAAATCTCATCCCTCGTAAAAACGAGCAAACATAGGAAAAGTTCTTTCCACATTCATTCTAGATGCCTATATAGTAGGATGTCAAATCTTTATACTGCATCATGATATCTTAGACTACTTGTAAGTTCAATTAATATTGAAATATAATTTTCCATAATAATTAATTATCTTTTGTATTTAAAATAATTTTTTTCTTATATACAAGGAAACAAATGTTTTAAGATATTTTAAAAAAACTTTATTTATAAATTTTATATATTACCGAGTATTTATAAATATTCTTTTATTGGGCCATTGGTTGAAGCAGTGAACCATCCATGTATGTCGACTTCCTTGTCGGGCGAGTTTAATAAATATGATTAAATATAATTTTTTAGAAGATGGTAGTCCTGTTTTTCTACAAACTAGTTTTTTCAGCCTCACGCGATGCGTGAGGATGCCCTGGGTCTGTGTTAAACAAGTTCAAATGAAGACAGGTGAATTAATAGAAAATAGTTATATATTAAATACATGATGGGTGCTAGTAACTATGGGGAATTTAACTTTAGGCAAATTGGTTATTGTCTTACTCAATTTATTTATGAAGTTGAAGAGATTTCTGTGGACTTGGACTACTAATTGACTTAATGTGAGATATCGATATGATATATTAGTGTTTCATATCTGCAATAAATTATCAACGATCTAACAATCGTCATGTGTGTGAGTGTGTATTTTTTCCTAATTGCACTGATAAATAAGACGTTGAAATTAGGTTATCTAACATTCTTAATGTAGCATTAATCAGTAAATAATGACTAAAATTAGGTAGAATTATAAGGCATGGTTATCTAACTTTTTTAATGTAGCATTAATCACTAAATAATGCCTAAAATTATAAAATGGGTTTATCATTTTCTATTGTTTGCTATACTTGAATGAGCTTTCAAACATATTTAAAAATATTTTTAGACCAATGTAAAATTAAATTAATTTTTATGTATATTCAATGGCTTTTTTCTTTTACATTAATAGGTCTGGATGCATGACATATAATTTTTATTCAACTCTATCCCACCATAAGCTCGGTTTATATATACTATAATTTCTCCTAATCAAGATTTCATATTGGATCCTTTTTTTTTTGTTGCAATTCAGATGATTGTTTGATTGATAGATTAAAAGTGTTTAAGAATGAAGGGAGCAACAACGATTTCTTTGGACAAGACATCATCTATTGAAAATGAGTCTCGAACTCTCAATATTGAACGACTTCAACTTGCAGGGGTAAATATACATATTTTCTTATTTTTCTTTCTTTCTTCCCTTTTTTTGGTTGTATATTCTTTGTTTATTTTTGGAGATTTTAATGATTTTGGTTTTGATAATTTGTATAGGAGGCAGCACTTTATGTGGTGAGTACGAGAAGCATGGAAGAAGCTCTTTGAATTTTCACTAAGATAATGGCTTAGATATATATAATATCCAACGATTTCTTGAGTTAAAAATTTTTCCTTCTATTTTCTAGGTTCTTTGGATCTATAATTCTTACACATTTGATGATTCTTTCGGTAACTTGGTTGATTTTTTTTTGTTGTAATCTGTATCATAAGCTGCAAAATTATAGGTTATTTTGTATTCTTAAATCATGTGCTAAAATAGGAGAGTTTCTCTATTTCTTTTTCTTTTTTAATAAAAGTGGTATTCAAAATCAAGAGATAGTTGGAATCTTTAAATGGTGAATTCCAAATCGACTTGTGTTTACGGATAGATTGAAATAAAATGCTAAGAAATAAAGGATGGATCTATTTTACAAATGGGGTGACAAACTCGTGTTTAAAATTAAAAAATATGTATTTATAGAATCATTTTTTCATACTTGAAAGAAAAAATTGGGACTATTGTAAAAGTTCAAACACTATCTGTGTTGTCCACAAAAGAGAACAATAAGTCAACAAAGATTAGGGTCAAAAAATAACAAAATTACAAAACAATCAAGCAAATATAACATACATGTTGAATGAAGGGAAAAATAAATGGCATGATTGGAAAATATGGCAAACACCTAAGGCTAAACTAATATTCATAAATAGCTAAGGTGGCCCATCTCTGCGGATCACAAGGGGCAACAATGACTCAAACAAAAGAGGTACAGAAAACAAATAAATTACAAAGGAACCACAATACTATAGCATGCATCTTCCGGTGTCCTGAGCAAGAGAGAAACAGCAAATGGCATTATCGAAAAATGAAGCACCACTAAGGCTAATGCTAATCACATGAAGAGGAAATTGCTTACCAAGAGGAAATGTTTCCATCCAAGAGAGCCACGCGGACAGAAGTGAATTTCCAGCAAAGCCACCACCACTGAATGGCAAAAGACCAAACCGCCCCTCAAGCTCACAAAGATCGCAATATAACCAGCCCAATTTCACTGTAGCAATCCGAACTCCCGCTTTTAGTATAGTAAAGATTTAATTTGATGCTAACGTTTACTGTCAAAGGCCTAACAGACTTTCACGGTCAATATATATTTTCAAACAAATTTGATGTTGGGCCCTTGTTCGTAAAGGTCCGGCCAACGGTCAAGATCAATCCAGTAGCGCTCGGGCTTCATGCAATTATGACATTGGGTCCCTGTGTGCGAAGGTCCAGCATATGGGATCAACTTGAAGAAATTTTGGATGGAAACAGCTGATGTTTTCAAACAAATTTGGTGGTGGGCAGTTGTTAGTAAAAGACCCATAGGCGTGGTTGGTTTTAAATATATTTAATGTTGGGCCTTAATGGCAAAGGTCCAAAAGACTTTTCAGTCAAGATGAGGTTGGCTGTCCAAGTCTTTTCCTCCAAGTAATTCTCTACTAATTAATTACTACATTTTAAAAGCAGTTGTTAACGAAAAGAATTTATTTAAGAGCTCGAATATATTTATCATCTTGACTAAAGAAAGTCTTTTGGGATACAATAAAAAAGTCTTTTTTCATTTAAGAGCGCTGATACATTTATCATCTAATCGAGGAGTTTACTTAGACTTTTTCAATTCTTTAAAAAGTAGTAATCAATTAGTGGACGCTAAAAAGACATTAGTTGGAGGAAAAGTCTTTAAGGGGATAATGATAGAAGATCAAAGACTAAAACTAAGGAGTGCCAAAATCTTAAACGTGACCCGACGTACAATTGCTTGATATGTCCCGACGTACAATTGCTGGTGAACAATAATGATGCATGTAAAATAAAGCATGAGCGATGCCTTGGATGGTTTTCAACTTCTTTTGCCAGTCTTGTTCCTTGGCTTCTTCTTTGACGCTTAAAATTTTGGACAAGCTTCCTCTTTCAAGGTACTAATAGACCAAAAATGAGTGCTAAGCATGAGCTTGAGCAGTTTCTCAAGCTTCTAGGTATTGGACCAGTAAGCATGTTCTTAGACAGAAATGTTTTGGAGTGTGCCATTTTGACAAAGTAGTTCTGGCAATGGACTAGATAATTGATTTTAATCCAATTCCAAGACTACCAACTATTTTAGGTTTCCAAGCTCTTGTGGGATGGTATCAGAATAGGGCTTTTTAGGAGATACTGTTTTTCTAAGTTACTCGAGTTACCAATTAAAATAGGGTTGGAACCATGTTAAGTTGGTTCTTACCTAATTCATATCTAAAAGGAATTTTTGATCACCCCAACACTTTGGAATTGAACCAGAATGTTGTTGTCAAAGAGATATAAATGCATCAAATTGGTTAAAATTGCCTAGCGACTTAGAGATTGAACCAATAAGATAATTTTGAGACAAGACAGGAAACTGAAGTGAGACTAAGTTTTTGATCACATGAGGAATGGAACCTAATAGGTGATTTTTGAATAGATATAAGTTGACTAACCTATCAAGATGCAAATAGACTTTCAAGTTCGACTCAAGTTGGCTTGTTACTTTGTATAACAAATGATGCTAGTATTTAATTATCCCAACAAAACATGAAAAATTTCTGAGGTCTTCTTGTTCTGTCCCTTTCTCCTTTCCCTTCTTCTTTGGTTTTACTTTTTTTGAGATTTAAACACGCATAAAATGTCTATTTCGATATCTGAGAAATTTAAAGCAATCAAACATTTTAATGAGATTGACCGCTTTTATCTTCCATGACTATTTTTTCCTATTGAATCCACAGAAAAAGGTGATTCGAGTAGCTTTTGGAGAAATATCTAAACCATGATCAGTCCATAGGCTAAGCCATTTATGTTGTAGTTCTATATTTTCTGGTGACAGATTATGCTAGAAAATTCGATAGTATTTTCAAGACAAAATATGCTATTTATGTTGTAGTTCTATATTTTCTAGAGACAGATTATACTAAATAATTCGTGAAATTCAAGAAAGTCAGAATAAATTGGCTAAAGCTAAATTTTTATCAATTCCAGGCAGATTTAGTTGGTCGTAGTACTTGTCCAAATAGAATTTAGTTGGCATCGGTATCAAAACTTATAAATTTTTCTATTTATTTTTTTTAGTTTTTTTGGTTTCAGGTAAATATACTCTTTTCTTTTCTTTTTAGTTAATAGGCCAGAATTAGGAGAAGCATTTGATTAGAAGGACAATTTGATTAAATTCAGATCTGAAAGTTTAGGACTATTTATGCTGATGGATTCCAAAAATTTTATATTGCAACTAAAATCTCCGCCAAAAAGTTCAAGAATGTCCAACACAACATACATATAAACATGAAACACAACATTGTTCGGAATTTTTTTATGTTCTTTGAAAACGTCAGAAAGAATTGTTTACACTCTATAGAATTTCTTTATTACGCAAACAAAATATTGGAAGTTTAAAGATGCATTTTGTTTTCTTTTTAATGTAAGTTGTAAATATAATTACTTTATTGATCTTCAAGAAATTTAAAAAGAAAAAAAGATCTTCAAGAAATTCGTACACCTTGGTGAGAGAACAAAAAAAAAAATCATTACTATCAAAAAAATATTCGTAGATTCCATTCTAATGTGACAGACACTGGGATCGTGTTTTTTTTATCATTTACTTTGAAAATTGCAGATGAATTTGAGAGTCATGAAAAAGTACATCATATATGCGGCAAAGAATTTTGAAACTGGCTATTTCACATCAAATTATGAGCTCTAACGGCCAACGGAGGGAACACCAAATGGCTAAATTTGAGAGTGTGAAACCAATTCACAGAAGTTATTGATATCTCCTGATCAACTATTATTATGACAAATAAACTAAGTCTTGGGTTCAAATCCCCCTACCCCCTCCCCGATTCTTAAATCCCACACCTCATTTGCTAGAAAAAATTAATAAAAAATCAAGTCTGAAAGTTTTATTTAAATATTCAATATTTTTGTATAGAGTCAGGATTTTAGTACTTGTCTAGAGTTTGTGTCTTATTTGATAATTTTTTACGCAAGTAGTGTCTTTTTCTAGAAGTCTGCTAAGTTACAAATATGCTATTAATTGGAGCTTTTTTTTTTAATTTTGAAGAGAGCCTATAAGGTTTTTCTTTATTATGGTGTGACTCATCTTTCCATTGTTTTAAATATCAATCATATTGTAAGTTATTTATTTTCTTCTCTCTCACATGTATTTTGAGTTATTGTTTTATCCCTTTAATCTATAACCTTACACATGTAATTATTATTAGGACAATAAATTTGGATTCTACAACTATGATGCCTGAACAATAAAGACCTTTTATTCTATTTACCAACAAAAGAGAGCTGCTATGTACTGAATCCTTATGAAATAAAATAAATATATAAAGGTATCATTTTGAAAATAAATTTCTTATTATCTTGACATGTCTCAAATTATGTTCAACATGGTCTATGAAACTAAAAATGGGATGCAAAAAATTCGAGTTGGTATATTTGTTTTTCTTCAACCAACGATTGTTAGAGAAATGACCAAAAGCCTCAAAAAAAACCTCCCATAAAATACAGACAAGGGAGAACGAGAAATTTCAAGTTCATCCAACCGTTTTTAGGTCAGTTTTGTAACGTTATTGAGTTGTAGACTGATTGGGTTAGTAGTAATATTGTCAAAAAAAAAAAATGAATTGTGACTATAAATGACGAGAACCTTGGCACACCAGTTTGACTCTTATGAATTTTCTAATTTAATGAACCGAGCCTGCAAATATAAAATGCCTATGAACTCAATATTACTATTACAGTCTGGTTAGGCTGTACCCTAATAAGTTCAATTTTAAAGTCATATTTGATGCTCAATAGTTCCTAATATACTGCATCACTTACTAGTTACACATGGAACATGAAAAAAAGAATAAAGGATCAAGTTTTTGCATTTGAACATTAATAATTTTAACGTTGTAGACCCTCCAAAAGTTTCGTGCAAATTGAATGATATAACGTTATTGAATTGATTTGATTTTTAAATATATTAATCTATTGGTCAAGATAAAGAGTAATGATATAATTGGACAACTATTAGAAATTTTAGTTGTTTCAATATAATCTGATGAATAATTGACAAACAAAGATGAATAAATTATTGCAATAAAAATTAGGCGAGGTTTAAAAAAGAAAGTGAAGAGGGACTAAATCCACAACTCTCCATCCTAAATCTACACCTTATACCATTTTATTGTGAATTTAGAATAGAAAGGTATGAATTTACTACCTTCCTATTAAATAAGGATCAAGTAAAAATGATTTTTGGATATGACAGTTCTGATTGTTTTCAAACAAATTTGTTGATGGGCCTTGTTGGCAAGAATTGGGGCGCAAATGGTTGCATCCGAATAATTGTTGTAAAGTTTTGTCCATTTCAAACCAATTGCAAGTCTTTTATTTGAACACGATCTAAAGTTAAAATACATAAAAAATGACTGGGTCTTACTTCTTTTTTTTTTAACTAAGCCTGCCCTTCAACCTTCAAGAATGGTATCATTCCTACCCTTAATTCTTCTTGACAAAGGTCTGGAGGAATTCCAAGTCAAGATGAGGATACATTGCCTACCGTGTTTTTTAAGGATAATGATGTTGTTCCCTACCCTACTGTTTAAGGAATAAGGATGTGTTGCTAGTCTTTCTTTCTTTTCTTTTTTTTTTAATCAACATATCCTCAACGTGGGAAATGGGGGGTGGGGGGGGGGGGTGACCAATCACCAAGATCTTGAAATTTCTACTTCTTGACATTAAAACATTATTTTTTTTCAAGTGGATCCTTAGCAAATTAGTGTTTGCCACCTAACAATGATAGGGTGTAATTTTATCATTTATTTTATTATTAATTTTCCCTATTACCTGATCCGATGTGGATTAATTACTGGATTCTACTCATTTTTAGTATTTAGCATATATTCCAGGGAGTAGAACGAAAATATGATAATAAGTGCCAATTTGACAGAAAAGGAGTCTAAGTCACAGAGTTTATTCCAGGGGCATTGTTGGCAAAGGAAAACTTTGGCCCATTTTGGTAATTGCTGGAGAGAATGAAACGCAAGGAGTTCTCTTTTCTTGGGGGCCGCCGCACATCTGGAGGCATTGGATAGGAATTAGAATAAATTGTGCAGAGAACAAGCACTACGGAGAGCTTAGCTTTTCTTTTAACTTTTCTCCTTAGTATTTCGTCCTCTAGTGGTTTTTGCTCCTGCGTCTGCCAGGAGCAATTAGGAACAAACAAATTGGATGATGTTGACTTTTCTTTTCGTCTTTAGTTGCTCTTCCGTAGGAGTAGACAAGGGATGAGTTAAATTCCATTGTCTAGTCAAGGAACACGGAAGTTTTGGTTCGCCTAAAAATTGTGAGATCGATTTAATTTTATCTTTTTCTTTTATTTATTGGTATTCGCATATTCTTTTATTTCAGTACTTATGATTATTTAATTAATTGATTGTCTTGGATTCGGATAATTAGTTAATTTGATAATCTATTGTCAATTGGAACGTTAAATCCGTAATTGTTTAATTGTCTCAAAATAGTGACAACTGGCACAATTAGATTTGTGTCAGGGGGATACGCGGGCTAATATAAAATAACCCTGGTAGTGCGTTATTTGGTTAGAATAGGGCTCCTCTAATACGTAAGGCAATTGGGGAATTAAATCTTACGGGCGTACCTAAAGTTATTTCTCAATTAGAGTAGTGATTAACGGGCGTACCTTAATCACCGACACAGTAAGAAGGGGTTGATTGTCAACGCTCGTTTAGCAGTTATAACCTATTTATTAGTAAATAATTGGAATTGCCTTTGTTTCAATGATCAATTAGTTGAACCATTGCTGAAGTTATTCATTGGCTAGATCCTTTGATTTTAGTAAATTGTTATTTAATTTCTAGTTGGCTATTTTATTTTTATTATTGTACTTTTAGTTGAATTGTTTAAATTGTCACGCCTGAGATAAAAACACCCCCCTTGTCACTGTGAATTTGAAAAGAAACAATTACTCCCAATCCATGTGGATTCGACCCTGCTCACCGCTATCTACAGAAATTACTTTTAGTTTGAGCAGATTTTATTATTGCACAGGCTGACACCCTGTCAATTTTTGGCGCCGTTGCCGGGGACTGGTGCCAGATTAATTTGTTTCTTTTTGAGTTCATCTTATTTTTATTTTCTATTTATTTTTCTCTTATTTTTTTTATATAGTTTATGGCTGCTAACATTCCGTATTTTGATGATAGACTGGACTTTATTCCTGAATGGGGTTATGAGACTCGTGTTTTTCCTAATGATCAATTGGCTGTTGCAAATTGTGGAACTTATTTTGCTTCAGGTTATTCAACCGACATATGCCCCGCATTTCAAGACAACCTAAGTGCTCCAATTGATACTTTTGGAGATTTTTCACCTCGATTTCAAACGTAGTATGACCCTTACTCAAACAGGTATGATCAAGGATGGTGGGATAATTCCAATTTTAATTGTGCGACCGGGCCAATGGATTTTCAACAGCAAGAATTTCAACAACCATCATCCATGTCAGGTATGTATCTTGAAGAAATGATTGAATTACTAGCTACTAATACATATCGATTTCATTAGGAGACACAAGCGAGTATTCGTAGCATGGCGGATCAAGTGCAACTATTGACATCCGGAATGGCGGATCAAGTGCATCTATTGACATCCAAGATAACGCGATTAGCTGCTTAGCTTGAAGAATTGCCCTCACAGACCAACATTAACCTTGAAGAAAATGAGAGTGCAATTATCCGGCCAAATGACATGGAACTGCAAGAGTCTCAAGAAAACGAATCTAAAGATGCAGTTGAAAAGGAAGTTGATGTGCAAAAAATGAGCCCTCAATATCAACCCGTCCAAGTGAATGAATCCAGTGAACAACCTCCAAATGCGGTGACATCTCCTCCATTCCTTCATCAATATTCTCCTGACTCTTATTCTTCAATTCCTGTTAATGAAATTGACTTTATTATACCAGAAAATTTTGAATTTCATGACAGGAATAAATTAAGAGTGGCGATGGCAAGATATCTTGAACCAATAAATGCAAGTGAGGGAGGAGTGAATGGAGAATGCAAATTATCGTTGACTTGTTTAGCGTCATTTACTAGTCCATGGAAGTCTGTAACTCGTGTGCCCAAAGATTACTCTATTTACGAGGGCTATCAGGACTATATAGAGGATGAAGTATTAAGACGAGCCACGAGATTTTATCCTCCATGAACAAAACATGATAATGTCTAGCCAAAAACATTAAAGAAAGGCGCTCATTGGAAGGCAACCCAATTTCTTTTAGTTATTTGTTCATTTTTGTTCGATAGTTTAAATATATTTTTCCTTGGATTTGACAGGTTTCTGGCTTCAATTTTCGTTTTTGATGACTCATAGGTGTCTCTTCGACTTGACGCGCCCGCGTCAAGTCGTATGGGAAGCTCACGGTCAGAAGGGTTTTTGCCCTCATGACGTACCTGCGTCAGGTCACCTGGAGAGCTCCAGATTCCGTGCCTTCATGACGTGACCGCGTCACGTTCGCGGGAAAGGTAAGTATTCAAAAAAGCTCAAGAACGATTATTGATTTTCTGTTAATCTCTACATTTGAATTTTAAAAATAAATTTTGTCAATAATAAAAAAATAGAGAAGTTATATAAAAAAAAACTTCAAAAAATTTTTTTTTTTTTAAAAAACTTTTTTAGTAATTAACTAAAAAAAAAAGGGGAGTCTTCCCGTAAAAAAAAAATTTCTAAAAAGAGAAAAAAAATAAAATGGAAAAAAAAACTATTTCCTTTTTCTTTTTCTTTTTCTTTCATCCCTCTTCTTTCTTTTTCTTCTTCTTTCTTCTCCCCTGTTCTCCTCTGTGTCGACCGAGGCTCCTTCGCACGCCGCCATCTCCTCCATCTCCCTCGTTAGCCGCCATCCCTCTTCCCCACGCCCTTTCACCCCATCTCCACCATCGCAACTCGCCGCCTCTTTCCTCCCTCGCAGAGACCGCCGCGGCCTTTTCCCCCGGGCAAGCACGCCGCCCCCTCGCGCGCCTCCCTCTCTCCACTGTAGTTCCATCGCCCAGCTTCTGAAGCCGCCGTCGCTCAAACGCTCGCACGCCACGCTCGTTCGACGCGCTACCTTTCTCGTCCCATCCGCGCCGCCCACTGTCTCTCTCTCGCTCTGAGCTCTCCACCGCACGCCACCCATGGCCGCCACTGCCTTCCTTGTCTTCTTCTAGCAAAGGAAGATAACCCTATCACTGCCTTAACCACTGCCGCTCTCACGCACACATGCTAGCAGTTCGTGCCAGTCCCACCTTCTTCGACCATCAAACAATAGAGGTATTTGACATTCGTTCCCCAACTCCTCGGTAGTATTTGGTGTTGTTTGGGGTCGTCTTTTGTTTGGGTGGGACGCAGAGTTGTTTTTCCTTCACTGAGGAGTCCACCAGTGGTACTGGTGGGGTAAATTGGACCTGAATTTGGTTCCTCTATTTGGTTGTCTGAGTTATTATTGTCAAATTTCTAAACTGTTATCGTTGAGATTGCTAATCTTGAGTTAAGAAATTGACTGGCCAACTGGAGCCATTTGTTGCAATTTTGGGTGGGCTGAAATTTTGCAATTGTCTATTGATCATTGGAAGGCATCTCTGCCAATGTTTCGATTACTAAGGTTTTGGTTAAATTATTTCTGATATTGCCTATTGAATTGGGAGCCTGTGCCGCTCAATTTGCCCTGTTAGGAGCTGGTTTGCTTGTTAGAATTTTCTGTGACGGTTGACTAACGTGTTCATCTTAGTGACTTCAACTGTTTCGTCGGGTGGAAGTGAATTCTGTGTGGTGAACCGTTGGGTCGTTGAGATAATTTCACTTGCTTTTGTTTATTCTTTTTGGGTGGATGCCTGATTACTAGTTGAGGGTATATATTGAATCGTTATTGCCGAATTACTGCACTACTATTGCCTGACTTGTTGACTGCTGGGGGCAATTGTTGAGCTTTTGGGTGCTATTGTTGAGTTTTTGGGTGGGTTGGAATTTTGCAATTATTGATAACTAAGAGACACTATTAGCAATTGCTCTGCTCTGATATTGCTCCGTTGGTGGCACATTCTCTTTCTTGTGACTAGATTAATACTTGGGGCTATTGCTTTACTACTGATCTGCTCTGCTATAGAAATCTCATTGATTTTGGACTACGATTTGCACCAATGGTAAGGGTGCGAGTACTTGTTAACTCTATTTGGTTAGAGATCTGATTGACTGCCAAGGGCTTGTGACTGCGCTGCTATTATAAAGTCCTGAACTAATATTGCTGGATTTAGCACATTATTGGAGACTTTGTTGAGATTTTGGATGGACAGAGTTTTGCATTTGCTGGTTGAATTGATGTCTCACCACATCGGTACCCCTCCGCCGTTCCCGCCTACCCCTTAGCCACTCGAGAGGGAAGTTTCGTTGTCCTTTTCACTTTAATTGCTTTATTTCCTCCATTGAAGACAATGTAGGATCTAGGTGTGGGGGGGGACAGTTGTGCTAGTTTTTCTACCTTTTAGTTTTTAGATTTTTTTTTCTCCTTTATTTTTAGGTTGTTATTTGCCCACCTTTCATTCATTCTCTTTCTTTCTTTTTAGTGATTAGCTTGTATGTGCATGCCAAGGTTTGATGTTGGATTGTTGCCTCTATTTCTGTTATTGCCAAAATTTTAATAATGAAAGTGTATCAAGTGGACGTGGTTGAGTCTAAAAATATCTCTTTGGTGAATATTGAAGACTGTGTGACTTTTGCAATTTCTGGTTAACTTTCCTAAGCATAGGGAATGACTGTTGGCATTTTCATGTGAATTGGTCCGGTTATTAACTTAGTTCTTCCATATATTGAAAATGAGGCTAGCGGCTTTGCAAATTTTCTTTTTGATTTTTGTGTTATTTTGAATTTTTGGTGTTATTTGGCTGTGAATAAGAGTTGACTGTACTCCGCTAGTATTTACTACCGAGTAATCGGGGATCTTCACCAAAAATGTCGATTCTCGCGTCAAAAAGTAGTAATTGCTATGAGTGCGTGGTCACGTGGCGATAGAAGTTGAGTAATCGGGCTCTTTCATCTTAAAAATGTTGGAGTTCGCTTCAAAAGACTCCAATGACCAGAGACTAAGTCTTGTGTTACTATTGAAAAAAAAATAGAAAAATAGAAAAACGTGAAAAAAAAAGTTGAAGGTTGTGTTAGTGTATAATAAAAGTCAGCTTGCCGATTTATGAATTTAATGTTGAGATTTTGGTTAATAGTTGGACCATTTGCTGTTAAATGTTGTGCGCCATTCCCTTTTCTTAGATTAATTAACCTGAAATTGGAAAAGTGTATAGTTTAGAAGCTAACCGAGATGATGTTTCTCGGATTTTAACCACTAATGCTTGATATATGGTTTTCCTTGGTATCTTGGCAATATAGTGGATGGAGCGATGACCATTGTCAAATTTTGGTGTTTGTTTGCTACTTATGCTTGAGGACAAGTATGGTTTAGGTGTGGGGGGAATTGATAGGGTGTAATTTTATCATTTATTTTATTATTAATTTTCCCTATTACCAGACCCAATGTGAATTAATTGCTGGATTCTACTCATTTTTAGTATTTGGCATATATACCAGGGAGTAGAACGAAAATATGATAATAAGTGCCAATTTGACAGAAAAGGAGTCTAAGTCACAGAGTTTATTCCAGGGGCATTGTTGGCAAAGGAAAACTTTGGCCCATTTTGGTAATTGCTGGAGAGAATGAAACGCAAGGAGTTCTCTTTTCTTGGGGGCCGCCGCATATCTGGAGGCATTGGATAGGAATTAGAATAAATTGTGCAGAGAACAAGCACTACGGAGAGCTTAGCTTTTCTTTTAACTTTTCTCCTTAGTATTTCGTCCTCTAGTGGTTTTTGCTCCTGCGTCTGCCAGGAGCAATTAGGAACAAGCAAATTGGATGATGTTGACTTTTCTTTTCGTCTTTAGTTGCTCTTCCGTAGGAGTAGACAAGGGATGAGTTAAATCCCTTTGTCTAGTCAAGGAACACGGAAGTTTTGATTCGCCTAAAAATTGTGAAATCGATTTTATTTTATCTTTTTCTTTTATTTATTGGTATTCGCATATTCTTTTATTTCAGTACTTATGATTATTTAATTAATTGATTGTCTTGGATCCGGATAATTAGTTAATTTGATAATCTATTGTCAATTGAGACGTTAAATCCGTAATTGTTTAATTGTCTCAAAATAGTGACAACTGGCACAATTAGATTTGTGTCAGGGGGATACGCGGGCTAATCTAAAATAACCCTGGTAGTGCGTTATTTGGTTAGAATAGAGCTCCTCTAATACGTAAGGCAATTGGGGAATTAAATCTTACGAGCGTACCTAAGGTTATTTTTCAATAAGAGTAGTGATTAACGGGCGTACCTTAATCACCGACACAGTAAGGAGGGGTTGACTATCAACGCTCGTTTGGCAGTTATAACCTATTTATTAGTAAATAATTGGAATTACCTTTGTTTCAATGATCAATTTGTTGAACCATTGCTGAAGTTATTCCTTGGCTAGATCCTTTGATTTTAGTAAATTATTATTTAATTTCTAGTCGGCTATTTTATTTTTATTATTGTACTTTTAGCTGAATTGTTTAAATTGTCACGCCTGAGATAAAAACACCCCCCTTGTCACTGTGAATTTGAAAAGAAACAATTACTCCCAATCCCTGTGGATTCGATCCTGCTCACCGCTATCTACAGAAATTACTTTTAGTTTGAGCAGGTTTTATTATTACACAGGCTAACACCCTGTCAAACAACGTGTTTGAAATTAAATTTAGCCCTCTCCAGTCTTGTACATAGCTAAGTATTGTCAATTCTCCACCCTCTTGTTCCCAGTCTAGTACATATTTAAGTATTGCTAATGCTTCCCCTTCTCTATTCTCTCCTTTTTGTCCTCCATCAATAATTTTCAAATAGTCTGGCATTAACTCTATTATGATGACTTTAATCAATGGTAACCACTTTTATAAGCCTTCCAAAATATAAAAATGTGATAACTATAAGAGGGGTAAGATGGTCAAGTGATTTTAACTTTGGAATTTTTCTCACTGATGTTTTAGGGCACTCATTAAAACACACAGTAAGATATCTACGCACATACTTGATATTTACTTTCTTACTTTCACAATTTAATTTTATTTTTTGGTAGATAGTTAATGCTTCGGGCCTTGATTAATGAATCGTGAAACAAATCCTCTATTTACAATTTCTACTCATCGGAGGTAATTTTACACTATTGCGATATATTTTAGAAGGTTTTTACTAGTTTGATTTTCTTATCTTTAAGATACTAATGTGTACATTTCTTTGAGGTTAATTGTTATATGTGTTTATCACGAGACAAATGGTTGTTGCTTGTAACGGATTTTTGTTTTGTTTTGTTTTCCTACTTGGAATACTAATTGCCTAGATTATTTCGTATTAGCGCTGATCGTGTATATATTTGAGTGCAACTTGTAAGAAACTCTAAAATCCTAAAATACCATACAATTGGTTTAACATAACGATAACGTTGGTTTGATATTTACAAAATCATTAGTACTCTAACAACTTGTACCCAACTAACTGTATGGTACTCTAGTCTAACAGCTATGGAGTCTCACCTAACTTGTATACATGGGAGTCACCTATCTTTATTTTGTATTTATTTTTTTACATTTTATTTGAAATTTTAAACATATTGTTATATTTGTATTAAAATTGATAAGGATAAGGAATTAAATAAAATTGTATACAATTATACGGAACCAGAAATCAGAACCAGAATCATAAGGAACCAAAATCAGAATTATGTGGTTCTGGTTCTACTTCTTTGAAGAACCAGAACCGACAGTTCTGAAACCAGAACCAGAACCATCTTATATGGTGCGATTTTAGTTCTATCTCTTCGAAGAACTAGAACCGACGGTTTTGGAACTGTGGCCATGCCTAGTTGGAAGAAGAAACATGGGACAGTGAGGAGGATGGGGTTAGAATTTCCGCCGCCTTAGATAAGGTGTGGGTGGAATCTAAGAAGTTGGAAAGGCGACTCCCATGTTACAATCCATTTGATGTACATGTACATGCATACTAAGCCTCTAAATTGGCCCTTATCTTTTTATTTTTGTTTTTATTTTCCCGTAAACATTGATTCAACTTTCTGTCTTCTCTCTCTCTATTTAGTTTTTCTTTCTAAATGAATAGAGTTTTCACATTCTAATTAATAGTAACACCCACTAGATATATGTTAACTTGAAGTACTTTTTTCTGTCCCATTGAAATTTCATGTTTCTTAGTTTTCCATGTTCTAAAAGTTTTTTATTTTAATTCCAAAATTCAAAACATATTCATTTACCTTTTTCCTCCACTGTCTCCATATTATTTGAATTTCGATTTTGTAGGGTAAAATTGAAAGAATGTTATGAGTATTGATAGAGACACTTCTATTTTTATAAAATGACATTTGGATAGGAGATTATTTAAAATATCATTTGAAATAATTATTGTAGCACTTTTTGTAATATGATATATGTAAGATAAAAAAGTGATTGCCAAGATAAAAAATGTGTTAAAAAATATATTTATGATACAACTAAATAATTATTTTGCAAATAAATCCTATCCAAACACACCCATGTTGGAAATATTTATTTTTTTTTGGAAATATTCACGCTCTATAGTTGACGCGAAGCCCTCCGATCCACTTAGTGTATATTTTTGTGTACATCATTGCCCCGAGCGAAAGAACCGAGCCTGCATTATTTTCTCCTACAGCCCTTTGGCAACCACTCTCCAAAGTCCAAACAAAGCTGCACCTTTAGGTGAAAAAAGAAAAAAAAAACCTCACCATCCGGGCCCCATTCATCAATTGTAGACTTGACTAAAAATTTTGGATTGATTTTGATGCAGGTGGTACTGAGTTCCCCAAAAATTAATTCTACACTTGACCAAATTTTTTGGATTTATTTTGGTGTGGGTGATATTATTGAGTTTGTTTCGATTGATCAGTTCCATGGGCCCACAAATTGGAAATTTGCCGTTTTGTCAGTGATTCTCTTTGCGGATTGAAAGGTGGATGTTGCTGCAGTATGTTTACTAGTCAAAAAATAGGTGTGGAAAGTTGCTGCGGTATGATTGTGGCCACAAACAATATGAAAAGTGTGTTGGATGGACACGTGTAAAGAACTTTTTGACTTGCAGCCTGAAGATAGTTGGGCATTGAAGGGGATTCCAACCGTAAATGTGAAATGTGGAGTGCCTAAATTGAGCAACTGGCAAAGTGAGAGGGTCTTGCGCAAAAGTAAGGACAAGGAAAAAAGGCGCGAAGCTTGGCGGAGAAGCTAAACACTGTAGGCATATAAAATGAAGAATTTAATAAATTTAGACATTAAATTTATAATGAATAAATTATGGATTCCAACCTCAGGTGTTAAATTTATAATGAATAAATTATTACTTTATTTTAAATAAAACCCGTAAACCTGGTTTGTTAAATTATACCTATTATTATTTATTATACAGGTATATTATGAGTACTTATTAACTAAGGTACTAAGTTTTAATCATTAATAAAATATCTTATCATTATTTCAAATAAACTTCCTAATACTACTTTGAGATAAGGTTTTAATGTAAAAATTGTACATGTATTCCAAAAAATAGTAAATTTTGATCCTTAATCATTTTTATTACCATGTTATTAGTAAGAATTATTATTTATGTATAAAAACTTACTATTATTTGAACTAAACTTACTCTTTTAAAAGTAAGCTTGGGATGTAAAGTAGTAATCTATTTATTTAAAAATTAAGTTTAATATTTATTCCAATTTACCTTTTGAGGTATAAAAGTTACTAATCTATTAGGCTTAACTTACTATTTTAGATGGGAAACTTACTTCCATAATTTTAGGTATTATTCTATTTAAGTGAATAGGTCCAACGACAAATCAAATGTTCGCTAAAAGTGGAACAATCTATTATATTAGGTAAAAACTATTTCGCTATCATAACTATCGTTACTAAAGCATCTATATCTATATGTATTACAGAGGGGGTTTTGGATAAGGAGCTTTCAAAATTGTCAAAGGTCTGAATGCTATTTTAATAGAATTTTACATTTTTATAATTAAGAAATGTTTATCTCTTAACTAATCATGTAACCGCTCCTACAAATCCTATAATCATGCTCATGTTTTTCCCACATTTTTCCACGTTTTTCTCACTAACCCATAAAATTCAAACTCCTAAACTTTAACTAATAGATAATAATCACCATTGTAAAATTCACATCTGACATTTATTATTGACATTTATCAACTATTAATTTAAGAAATTTGCAACTATAAAAGTCAAATATTCAAAATTCAGGAGACTATTTAAATTACAATTTTCACAATTCAACGTATCTTATTGTCATAATATATTTTACTCTCACAATCATTCACAAATTATAAAGGGATGCAAAAAATAAATAACTTTTTTAATAAAAAATTAATTCAAAGGTAGTTAATTCACACACACAGACACACATATATACATATATATATATTCTCATAATATAAACTAAAATTATAAAAAATTAGGAGGCTAACTTTGTTTTACACAATATGAATTAAAATTTTTAAAACTTTGGGAAGAGGGGACCTATGGCCCCCATTAGCCCCCTATTTGTTTCGAAGTGTTTGGATAGCATATATTTTCAAATAATATTTCGCTTGCATCATAAACACATTTTTTAACCCACCGTTTTATATTTTCAATCACCTTTTTATCTTACATACATCACATCACAAAATGTACTATCGTAATTATTACAAATAATATTTCAAATAACACTCTATCCAAACAAATTTCAATAGCATCTTAATTTCAATATCATTTTTACTTTTCAAATTTACAGTTTTATCTGTGATTGTATAGCATTATGATATAGTAGTAATACAAAAGAAATACCATGTAAATGATGATAGTTTTTTTTCAAATAAACAAAGTGGTTTACGAATATTCCTATCTAGCTAGCAAAAGGGTAGTTAGGATATTTAAAAATCTTGCTACACAAACAACAAAAGTAAGGTATGTTAGTGATATTTTTAAAACTTTAGGGGTGTCAGGCGAAATGAAGAGAAACCTCAAGGGAGGTTTACAACATTGGCTTACTGAATACACTTATTTATGCCAATTATACTCTTTATACTAATTATATTTTTAAACTAAATTACTATTTATGCATATTTTAAAACTTCAAATTTAATTGCTATTAGCGAAATTATATTGATGTGTTTTTATACGAGTAGTATTTTATTATTTTGGATACTACTTTAATTAGAATTTAGTTTAAAGGCATTCACTGGAGTTTGGATGCATCCAGAGAGCACCGATCGATGTATCTTCATGCATAAATTGGAATAAATATGCAACTTAATTTTTTTTAAAAATAAATCACTACTCTATATCCGAAATTTACTTTTTGGAGAGTAGGTTTAGTTCATACTATTTTTCGTAGTATTTTAAAATATATAAGTACAAAAAAATTTTAAATTATACCTATAATCATGTATTATACGAGTATATTATGAATACTTACTAACTAAGGTATTAAGCTTTAATCATTGATAAAACATCTTATCATTATTTCAAATAAACTTCCTAATACTAGTTTGAGATAAGTTTTAAAGTAAAATAGTACATGTGTCCCATAAATCAGGAAATATTGATTATTAATCAAATTTGCCATGTTATTAGTAATAATTACTATTTATGTATAAAAACTTACTATTGCTTGAATGAAACTTGCTATTACTTGAAGTAAAATAGTACATGCATTTGCTTGCCTTTTGCTTTGGCTAATTATAAAATTAGACATAATTGTAGAAACCTCCTATAGGTTTTGACATATTCATACGGTCTTCTCTAACATTTACAAAACTATACAAAACTCCAAAGACTCTAAGATTTATATTACAAATTTAATTCCAACAAAATTTACTAACATTAAAAAAATTACTTTACATGGGGGAGTGAAGTGAAAAAATGGGAGTATAATAATATCCCTTAATTGTTTATTCCATAAATATTCCTTATACATGTATGTGAGTTGAATTTGTTTAATAATGGAAATAATTTTGGTGTAATGGGCCATTTTTTTGTGCAGTTGGAGCATATTTGGCCTGAATAAAGCTATTTCTAAGATTTTGCTTGAATACCTAAATTATTTGTACTGTTGGCAGATTTACCTTTAATATAATAATAATAAAGCAAAGCACAACATTATTATTCGCTAGCAAAGCACAACATTATTTCCTTTCCCTTCTATATTCTCTGTTCATGCAGCACTTTCCCACGACATTTCTCTACTTTTCATTGCTTTTTTATTCACAATGTTAATCCAAATGGATACATGATTTTATTAATTTCAAATGGATAGCTGAATAAAACCAATTAATTAGTGGCTATTAAATGGACAAATTTCGACTACCTATTTATAATTAATTCAATTAGACGTAAATTCAAATTCATTAGTAAGCAAATGAATTTGAATTCGTATACACAATAATTATATCAAAGTTTTTGCAAAGCCATATCTATCCAGTGTTTCCTATTCTTTAATTTTCATTTATTAAAAGTTTTGGAAACAAAATTGGTTTTCATTTATTAAAAGTTTTGGAAACAAAATTGATTACAGTAAAACAAACTGCCAACTATTTATTAAACACTCATGTGAAAGTAATTTAAAAATTGGTTACCTTTGTCTGCTTGACATTTAAACCAATTTTTTTATCATAATTTTTTATTATTATCACACCCATTCGGTGTGTCATAACCAGTGCTCAGAATAATCTCTGGAGTTTTAAGAATCATTATACAACTTTCAAAACAAACAAATTCATTCAAAATTTTTATTTGGAATAATTTCATAAATCAAATCGCGGTCACTTTCTGTAAAGTATCACTTTTTCATAAAAGACTAGCTCTTTATGGGTTTCATCCATTATAAGAACAGAGTACCCATTTTTCCATAAATAAATTTATTTATCGGATAAAATAAAAAATAAACTTGTTTTTCATTTCAATAAAATACCAGTTCTTTATGACTTTCCTCTATTATAAGAACAGAGTACCCTTTTTTCATAAACAAATTTATTTATCGAATAAAATAAAAATAAATTCATTTTTTAATAAAAGACCAACTCTTTATGGCTTTCCTCCATTATAAAAACAGAGTACCCATTTTTTCATAAATAAATTTATTTATCGGATAAAATAAAAAATAAACTTGTTTTTCAATAAAACACCAGCTCTTTATGACTTTCCTCTATTATAAGAACAGAGTACCCTTTTTTTCATAAACAAATTTATTTATCGAATAAAATAAAAATAAATTCATTTTTTAATAAAAGACCAACTCTTTATGGCTTTCCTTCATTATAAAAACAGAGTACAACCCGTTTTTCAACAAAACACCAATTCTTTATTACTTTTCTCCATTATAAGAACAGAGTATCCATTTTTTAATAAATAAATTTATTTATCAGATAAAAAAATAAATTTATTTTTTAATAAAAAACCAGCTTTTTATGGCTTTTCTCCATTATAAGAACAGAGTACCCATTTTCTCATAAACAAAATTATTTATCGGATAAAATAAAAATAAATCCGTTTTTCAATAAAATACCAACTCTTTATGACTTTCCTTCATTATAAGAACAGAGTACCCATTTTTTCATAAATAAATTTATTTATCGGATTAAATAAAAATAAATCCGTTCTTCAATAAAACATCAGTTCTTTAATAAAACACCAGTTAGCGACAACAACTTTAGCAAGAAGTAGAAAGTTTGACGCTATTAAGAGGCTTATAGCAAGGAAAAGGACAATACCTCACAAAAAATTGGAGCCATTATATACTCTGCGAGGCACGGACTTTTATCGCTTAAAATTCTCGCCAAAATGAGTGTGGGAAAGCTTCCCTCCAAATACTGATTTTAGTGGGCCAAAGTTTCTATGTTATTGGTGAGAAATCATGGGTGTTTTTTTGTGAAAATTTCAAAATTTTGCTCCCTTCCAATTTTTAGCAAGCCGCGCATTGAAAATTTTTTAACCATTCCCGGCACAGCACTTGTCAAGCGTAGCACCACATGAATTCCAAGCCTTCCATACTTGCAAGGCTACTTTCCCAAATATTATTGTTCTCAGATCAGAGCCCTCGAAAGTTTAATCGCAACCTCCCCTACAACTTTCTCCGTCTATCTCTCTTTCCCTCTCTATTAATTTTCAGTTTCCCGTAGACATATGGTTCCTCTTTTCCTCTCTAGCATCTAAATCTGAATTTATACAATCATAGACATACTTTAAAGACCCTTCCGATGCAATGGCAGATTTCAAGGAAAAGCGATGGTGTAGGTTTTTTAAGCAGATATGTTGTTTTCATCTCTGTTTTGTCAATTGCCTTTTTCTTGCATTTTTGGTCAATTTAACAATCGCAAGATAAACTTTTTGAAATTGTAGGCTTCTACTTCAGTGGATTAGAGTGAATGGGCATCTCAGTTGGAGTAGAGAAAGGGGTCTTTACTCTTATTATACATTAGCTGATATCTTTAGTTTATGGTTTCATGTCCAATGTTTGTCAGTTAGTTGACAAAAGTCTTTAATAATGGTAGCATTGTCCCTTTTTTTGTACACAGTATAATATCTATGCTATTTGCTTTCACATTTCAGGTTACTAGCGCTTTAGGAGTGTATCATACACTACTTTCAATATGCCATTCCTAGATGTTTTATTTCAGCATGCTAGACGTTTTAGCTTCGGTGTTCAAGTATAGTGTTTTGCTGCCGTATTTGTTTATATTTGTGTTTCTGAGTGAACTTCATTTATCTAATGCTATCTGTGTACAGGTTAACTTCTTAAGCCAAGTTCGTTTAAGTCACGAGGGAGATGGGCCGAAAGTGGCAAAGCGTTTAATCGAGGTGTATTTTTGATAGGTTACAATTTTATCATTTATTTTATTATTAATTTTCCTTATTACCTGACCCGATGTGGATTAATTGCTGGATTCTACTCACTTTTAGTAGTTGGCATATATTTCAGGGAGTAGAACGAAAATACCATAATAAGTGTCAATTTGACAGTCATCGAGAAAGAGTTCAAATAGCAGGCAATCAAGAGCATTCTTGGAACAAGGAGATACAAGACTTTTTGGTAATTTTGACCGAAGACAGCAACTAAAAAAAGGGATAAAAGAAAGCAAACCTGGAAGGGTTGGGGTCGTCGAGGTGTACGGACAAGCCAGTTTTCCAAGACGTGTTTTACAAAGCTTCACCATCCGAATAGCCCCAGTTTTGAAGCATCTGCTATAAATATTTTCTAAAAACACCCAAGACAAAACTGATCCACCTTTTATTATTTGTTAAGGAAAAATTACTGTTTTATTCATTTTAAAAAAATAAAATAATTATTTTTATTTTTTAAACTCAAGTAGGCTCGACCTCGAGCTCGACTCAGCCTAATTTGAGGTCGAGCTCAAATTCGAACTTTATATTGAGAGTTCGTCGAGTTCGAATTTGGTAAAATTGAGTCCAAACTCAATTCAATTAAATCAAAACTTCACTCGAATCAACTTGTTTGCAGCCCTACACCAGCCAAAAAAAAAAAAATTACTCCCAAAAATTTTGTACACTTAAAACACAGTCGGATGAACTCAATATGTTAAAAAAGGAAAGTAGAAATCCAAAGGAGTAATTTTCTACCAATTCTATAGGCAGAATTAGTTGGCCGTAGTACTGGCTCAAAACAGAATTTAATTGATATCGGAATCTAAACTTCTATTTCTGTCCGTTTGAATTCCTGTATTGTCTGCTTCAGGTTAATATACCCTTCTCTTTTCCTGTTAGTTAAAGGGCTGCAAATGTTTAAATTAAACTTGGCCTCCCTAGTCTTGTAGATATCTAAGTTTTGCCCAAAACTTCCCCTTCTTCTCTCCTTTCCCCTTCCTGAACTCCCATCAATACGTTGTGGTTGACTCGGGATCATGACTTTAATCAAATGGTAATAGCTTTTATAAGTCTTCCATAATGATGGAAAAAGTAGGACCAAAATGAATATGGAAATTATTTGGAAAGAACCCACAATTACATTTAAGTTCAAATCGAGTTGCCAAAGATCGTTACTTTGTACCACAAACGAAACTAGTACTTATCCCAACTTTACAATACAGGGAAGACTTCGGAAGTATTCTGCTTCGGTCCCTCTCTCCTTCCCTTTCTTCTTCATTTTTATTTTTATTTTTTTGAGAGTGAAACATATAAGATGTCTATTCCAATGGGCCAAGAAATTTAATGCAATATTGAAATGTTCAATGAAATTGACCATTTTTTGTCTTCTATGACTAGTTCTCCCTATTGAATGGTTTGAATAGGAAAGGCCTTTCCAATTTGTCTATTTCATTTTAGTGTTCAATATGGCTCATTTAAGCGAGAAAGCCCTTTATCTCTAGGATACTCGTTCCAAATTTTTTAAATTCCACTAATTGACTACTACATTTGGAAGCTATTGTTGACAAAAAGAAATTCGTTTGAGAGCGATAATGGCTACCCGAGTCTTTTCCTTGAAGTAATTCCACTAATTGATTACTACTTTTTGAAAGCAATTGTTGAGGTTGATGAAATGAGTTTATTTTTGAGAGCGTTGATGTATCATCTTGACTAAAAAAGTCTTTTGGAATAGAGTAAAAAAGCCATTTTCATTTTAGAGAACTGATATATATCATCTTGACATTTTAATCGAGGAGTTTATTTAAACTTATAAGTTTTTCAAAAAGTAATAATCAATCAGTAAACACTAATTCCTGATTTTGCATGCAAGAATGGCTTGAATAGAAAAGATCTTTTCAATTTGTTCATTCCATTCTAATGTTTGATATGGCTCATTTAAGTAGAAAAATCCTTTCCCCCTAGAATACTCATTCAAACTTTTTTCTTGAAATCTCATCCCTCATAAAAACGAGAGCAAATCCTCTGTCCAATATTTTGTGTCCAATTTCCTGTCCAATATGAAACTATGTAGTTTCACTTATTATATTTGTTGATGTGGCAACTAAAAATAGGTGGCTGTTTGACTGCCTTATACTTCTTTTTCTTTCTTCTTTTTTGGGTTTCCTTTGTTTACACAACTTTGTTACAATTCCCAAAACCCTATTGCTACCGTTACAATTCCCAAAACCTGTTGCCACCAGAAATATGTAGTGGTTTTGCTTTGGAGGAATTCACGGTGAATGGAAATTATTTGACAAGGCCGTTGCCTGGGTGCTTAAAGTATAAGGCAGCCAAACAGCCACCTATTTTTAGTTGCCACATCAACAAATATAATAAGTAAAACTACGTAGTTTCACATTGGACAGGAAATTGGACACAAAATATTGGACAGAGGATCTGCTCTCCAAAAAAACATAGGAAAAGTTCTTTCCATATTCATTCTAGATGCCTATATAGTAGGATGTCAAATCTTTATACTGCATCATGATATCTTAGACTACTTGTAAGTTCAATTAATATTGAAATATAATTTTCCATAATAATTAATTATCTTTTGTATTTAAAATAATTTTTTTCTTATATACAAGGAAACAAATGTTTAAAATATTTTAAATAAACTTTATTTATAAATTTTATATATTACCAAGTATTTATAAATATTCTTTTATTGGGCCATTGGTTGAAGCAGTGAACCATCCATGTATGTCGACTTCCTTGTCGGGCGAGTTTAATAAATATGATTAAATATAATTTTTTAGAAGATGGTAGTCCTGTTTTGCTACAAATTTAATTGGATGCTAACGTTTACTGTCAAAGGCCTAACAGACTTTCACAGTCAATATATATTTTCAAACAAATTTGATGTTGGGCCCTTGTTCGTAAAGGTCCGGCCAACCGTCAAGATCAATCCAGTAGCGATCGGCTTGATGCAATTATAATATTGGGTCCTTGTGTGCGAAGGTCCAACATATAGGATCACCTTGAACAAATTTGGGATGGAAACAGCTGATGTTTTCAAACAAATTTAGTGGTGGGCAGTTGTTAGTAAAAGTCCCATAGGCGAGGTTGATTTTAAACATATTTAATGTTGGGCCTTAATGGCAAAGGTCCAAAAGACTTATCAGTCGAGATGAGGTTGGTTGTCCAAGTCTTTTCGTCCAAGTAATTCTCTACAAATTAATTACTACCCATTTTGAAAGCAGTTGTTAACGAAAAGAATTTATTTAAGAGCTCGAATATACTTATCATCTTGACTAAAGAAAGTCTTTTGGGATACAATAAAAAAGTCTTTTTTCATTTAAGAGCGCTGATACATATATAATCTAATCGAGGAGTTTACTTAGACTTTTTAAGTTCTTTAAAAAGTAGTAATCAATTAGTGGATGCTAAAAAGACATTAGTTGGAAGAAAAGTCTTTAAGGGGATAATAACAGAAGATCAAAGACTAAAACTAAGGAGTGCCAAAATCTTAAACGTGACCCGACGTACAATTGCTTGATATGTCCCGACGTACAATTGCGGGTGAACAATCATGATGCATGTAAAATAAAGCATGAGCGATGCCTTAGATGGTTTTCAACTTCTTTTGCCAATCTTGTTTCTTGGCTTCTTCTTTGACGCTCAAAATTTTGGACAAGCTTCCTCTTTCAAGGTACTAATAGACCAAAAATGAGTGCTGAGCATGAGCTTGAGCTGTTTCGCAAACTTCTAGGTATTGGACCTGTAAGCATGTTCTTAGACACATAAATGTTTTGAAGTGTGCCATTTTGACAAAGTAGTTCTGGCAATGGACTAGATAATTGATTTTAATCCAATTCCAAGACTACCAACTATTTGAGGTTTCCAAGCTCTTGTGGGATGGTATCAGAATATGGCTTTTTATGAGATACTACTGTTTTTCTAAGTTACTCGAGTTATCAATTAAAATAGGGTTGGAAGTTGGAACCATATTAAGTTGGTTCTTACCTAATTCATATCTGAAAGGAATGTTTGATCACCCAAACTCTTTGGAATTGAACCAGAATGTTGTTGTCAAAGAGATATAAATGCATCAAATTGGTTAAAATTGCCTAGCGACTTAGGGATTGAACCAATAAGATAATTTTGGGACAAGACAGGAAACTGAAGTGAGACTAAGTTTTCGATCGCATGAGGAATGGAACCTCATAGGTGATTTTTGAATAGATATAAGTTGACTAACCTATTGAGATTCAAATAGACTTTCAAGTTCGACTCAAGTTGGCTTGTTACTTTGTATAACAAATGATGCTAGTATTTAATTATCCCAACAAAACATGTAAAATTTCAGAGGTCTTCTTGTTCTGTCCCTTTCTCCTTTCCCTTCTTCTTTGGTTTTACTTTTTTTTGAGATTTAAACACGCATAAAATGTCTATTTCGATATCTAAGAAATGTAAAGCAATGAAATGTTTTAATGAGATTGACCGTTTTTATCTTCCATGACTAATTTTTCCTACTGAATCCACAGAAAAAGGTGATTCGAGTAGCTTTTGGAGAAATATCTAAACCATGATCAGTCCATAGGCTAAGCCATTTATGTTGTAGTTCTATAATTTCTGGTGACAGATTATGCTAGAAAATTCGATAGTATTTTCAAGACAAATTATGCTATTTATGTTGTAGTTCTATATTTTCTAGAGACAGATTATACTAAATAATTCGTGAAATTCAAGAAAGTCAGAATAAATTGGCTAAAGCTAAATTTTTATCAATTCCAGGCAGATTTAGTTGGTCGTAGTACTTGTCCAACTAGAATTTAGTTGGCATCGGTATCAAAACTTATAAATTTTTCTATTTATTTTTTAGTTTTTTTGGCTTCAGGTAAATATACTCTTTTCTTTTCTTTTTAGTTAATAGGCCAGAATTAGGAGAAGCATTTGATTAGAAGGACAATTTGATTAAATTCAGATCTGAAAGTTTAGGACTATTTATGCTGATGGATTCCAAAAATTTTATATTGCAACGAAAATCTCCGCCAAAAAGTTCAAGAATGTCCAACACAACATACATATAAACATGAAACACAACATTGTTCGGAATTTTTTTTTTTTTTTGTTTTTGTGAAGAGTGGTTTTCTGTTGTACAACTTTGATCATTTTATGTTCTTTGATAACGTCAGAAAGAATTGTTTACGCTCTATAGAATTTCTTTATTACGCAAACAAAATATTGGAAGTTTAAAGATGGATGTTGTTTTCTTTTTAATGCAAGTTTTAAATATAATTACTTTATTGATCTTCAAGAAATTTAAAAAGAAAAAAAGATCTTCAAGAAATTCATACACCTTGGTGAGAGAACAAAAAAAAAGTCATTACTATCAAAAAAATATTCGTAGATTCCATTCTAATGTGACAGACACTGGGATCGTGTTTTTTTTATCATTTACTTTGAAAAGTGCAGATGAATTTGAGAGTCATGAAAAAGTATATCATATATGCGGCAAAGAATTTTGAAACTGGCTATTTCACATCAAATTATGAGCTCTAATAGCCAACGGAGGGGATACCAAATGGTTTAGATGGCCCTTAATTTGAGAGTGTGAAACCAATTCACAGAAGTTATTGATATCTCCTGATCAACTATTATTATGACAAATAAACTAAGTCTAAAAATTCTTTTATTAGAGGTCTTGGGTTTAAATCCCCCTACCCCTCCCCGTTTCTTAAATCCCACACCTCATTTGCTGGAAAAAAATTAATAAAAAATCCCCCTATACTCCGCTAGTATCGTTGCCTAGTAATCGGAGGTCTTCACCATAAGTGTCTATTTTCGTGTCAAAAAGTGACGATAGCTATGAGTATATGGTTTTTAAGCGATGATGACTGAGTAACCGGGGTCTTTCATTTGGCCAATATCGGGGTTCGCGTCAAAACGCTTGAATGGCTAAAAACTAAGCATTCCCCCTGAAAAAAAAAATCAATCAATCAAGTGTGGGGATATTTTAGAAAAAAAAGTGCTAATAGTGAAAAATGTGAATGAATTATTAGCCCGCTGCTCCATGAATTTTAATGTTGAGAGTTTGCTTCATAGTCGAACCATTTGCTTATGGATGCTGGTTGCATATTTTATATTCCTTAATCTTGAAAGCCAACTCGAGGGATATTTCTTGAAAATTGCCACTAATACTTGACATATGTTTTAATTACATCTGGGCAATAGAAGATTTGAATAATACCATTGTTTGAATTTGATTACTTGATTTGTGTTCTCATGCTTGAGGACAAGCATGGTTTAGGTGTGGGGAAAATTGATAGGTCATAATTTGTTGCTAAATTAATAATTATTTTTTCCTTGATTTTAGCCAAATATTATTTTAATTGAGAGATTCTACTTATATTTGGTTAATGATGCCAATTGTAGGAAAATGAGCAAAACGTGATTAAAAGTGATAATTTTTCAATTAATTTGATGATGGTACGTTCGGGACCTACATTCAAGACCAGAAAGCCGGGATTGATATTGGATAGTCTCCCAATCCAAGTCAACTCCCTAATTTGTTAGCTGCCAGGACTCTCCTAATTTCGGGGATCATTCTCAAAGAAAAGAAAAGTTGGAGGAAATTGATTTGTAATAGGAATCTTTTTAGGAGTTGGATTGGGATTAGATTACCAAACAATTAGGAGAAAAAATAGGGATTATGATTTGGGAGATTAGCTCTCTTTTGAGAGGCTAGAGCCAAAAGAGGAATGGCTTTTGATTTCCTTTGCACGGATTTGAGGGAGAAAAAGCCGGATCCCGCGGGATGAAGACTGGAGCCAGCAACAAATTTGGGTGATCTTCTTTTCACGGGAGACAAAAAAAAAGAGCAAAAATTGTTTTGCTTTGGGAGGGTTGGCCGATTTGGCCAGGAACAATTTTGTAAGCTTCAGATAGCTTTTTCGCATGGCATGTTCTCCATTAATGGAGAACTAATCATCTACTTTTAGTCAAGGGGACAACTGAAGACTTGGTTCAACAATGAAGAACTAATTATCTACTTTTAGTCAAGGGGACAACTGAAGACTTGGTTCAACAATAACTGTGAGATCTAAATTATTTTAATTGTTTCATTCATTCATTGGTATTTGTGTGTTTTCTGCTTTTAATTGTTGTTATAGCCATCGTGTATTATTGAGTAGATGCGCAATATTTAATTATTCACGTAGGCTATTTGCTAATTGGGAGTAGTTGAATCCGTAATTGTTCGATTACTTTCGTCCTAGTAGCAACTGGTGTAATTAGATTTATGTTAGGGAAACATACAATCTAATTTAAACAAACCCTCGTAGCGTGTTTGTTAGTTAGAATTGGGCTTTTCTAAATCTTAATGCAAACCAGAAATTAAATCCTACGGTCGTACCTAGAGTTGTTTCTGGGTTAAAGAAATAGTTAACGGTCGTACCTTAACTATCGAAAAATTAAGGAAAGGTTGGTTGTTTATCGCGTGCATGACAACTATAACTAATCTATTAATAAATGTTGGAATTATCTGTGAGTCGATGATCAGTGCATGAACCATTTTTGAAGTGTACCCTTGGCTAGAGCTCTCCTAATTATTTCTTTTAATTAATTATTTTCTGCAGTTAAATTATTTAGTTAGCTTTTAATTCTAAAACCCCCTATTTGTTTTGATTTGAAAGGAAATAAATTTCTCCCCAGTCTCTCAGGAGACGACCCTACTTGCCACTGTCTACTAGTTAGTGAATTTAGTCAGATAATTAATTCGGGTATATCGGATTAAGCAAACTCTTCGGGAACAGGGTGAATCAAGTAACCCATTGCATACCTAGAGTCCCTGCTCCAGTACCTAAAATTGATTATTGGCTACAATTGATTATTGGCTACTTTTGGTGGTAGTTAGATTTTATTTATTATTATTGCACAGATTCGGCACCTGTCACCCAGCATCATACCCCATTGAAGAAGGTACTTGATCGCCCAGACTTGTTAGCGAGCACTATTCTCCATCGGAATGGCAATGGGGTTGCAAGTTAAACATGGGGGAACAGGGAGTAAAGGGTGAGATCGCCTTAAACCCCCCCTTTTGCCGGGGCGGGCACCGCCTCCACCACCATAAGAGACAAGCTGGAAAAGCCTTAATGTGTATGTGTGTGTGTGTATATATATATATATATATATATATGTATATGTAGGACTGTTCATCGAGACCTCTGAATTGAATTTTTACAAGTTCAAACTTGACTTATGAACTAAGGGAGCTTTTAGATATTTGGACTTTCAAGCTCAAGTCCAATTAAAAGGCTCAAACTCAGTTCACAATTCTAGATGAGTTTTGGGTTCAATTCGAGCTCATAATTAAATACATATCTATACATAATATATGTTTAATAATTATGAATTACTATAAATTTATATATAAGTTATTAATATTCGATGCTATAATATATAATTATATTATATATTTTTATGTATATAATAATATTTATACACCAGTGGGCATTAATTGAGCCTAAATCTAGCAAAGTCAAAACCCAACTCGTTTTTAATTTGGGCCTGATATTCAAGTCTAATCTCTATTTAGCCTAATTAAACATTAGGCTTACCAAGCCCTTTTTTATTTAGCCTGACTGGAGCTGTCTTAACCACAGTGACATTATGCATATCAAGCCTCTAAATTGCCTCTTATCTTATTCTTTTATTTATTTTCACCTAAACGTTAATTTAAATTTCTCTTCTCTCTCTGTGTTTTTTTCTTTTTAAATGAATAGAGTTTTCTCATTGTAATTAATAGTAACTCCCACTAGATATATGTTAATTTGAAGTACTTTTTTCTGTCCCATTGAAATTTTATGTTTCTTAGTTTTACATGTTGTAAAATTTTTTTATCTCCAAAGGTCAAAACGTATTCATCTACTTTTTCCCCCGCTCTTATTCATTGTCTCCATATCATGTGAATTTCAATTTTATAGGATAAAATTGGAAGAATGCTATGAGTATTGCTTTAGACACTTCTATTTTTATAAAAGGAGATTATATTCATGTTCCATATTTGATGCAAAGCCCTTCAATCCACTTGGTTCATATTTTTGTTAACACCATTGCCATAATGAAAGAACCAAGCCTACATCGTTTTTCCCCTATAGGCCTTTTGGCAACCACTCTCCAAACAAAAGCTCACCTCACCATCCAAGTTTCATTTGGTAGACTTGACTAAAGTTTTAGGATTGATTTTGGCACAGTTGATATTGAGTTCCACGAGTCCATAAAATTAGAAATTCACTATTCTATGAGTGAATATCTTTGTGGATTGAAAGGTTGTTAGGAGAAGGAAGATAGATTAAGAATAGTCGTATTTGTCCTCTTCATTGATAAGACGCATGCTTGGAATGTACAATGTCAAATATGGAGTGCGGACACGAGAAAATTTTCAAAACTTAGACAAAGTAAAGAAGTACATATTTTATGAACGTAACTTTTGATAAGGAATATGGATTAAGAAGGGTTGTATTTGTGATATTGAGTTCCATGGTCCACAAATTGGAAATTTGCTATTTTGTGACTGATATTGAGTTCCATGGTCCACGAATCTCTTTGTGGATTGAAATGTTGTATAGGAGAAGGAAGATGGATTAAGAATGATCATATTTGTCCTCTCGATTGATAAGACATATGCTTGGAATACACGAAGTCAAATATGGAGTGTGGATACGAGAAAATTTCCAAAATTTAGACAAATTAAAGATGAATTGAAAATTTGCTATTGTGTGAGTGCATCTCTTTGTGGATTGAAATGTTGTAGAGGAGAAGAAAGATAGATTAAGAGTGGTCGTAGTTGTCCTCTCAACTGATTAAGAGTGGTCTTGGAATAGACGAGATCAAATATGGAGTGTGGACAAACTAAAGAACGTATTTTATGAATGTAACTTCTGAGAAGGAAGATAGATTAAGAAGGGCCATATCTGTGAAATTGAGTTCCATGGGTCCATAAATTGGACATTTGCTGTTCTATAAACGAATCTATTTGTTGATTGAAAGGTTGTATAGAAGAAGAAATATGGATCAAGAACGGATCTTACTAGTGTGGACACCACACCACTAATCTTTTCAAAAAGTTAGGGTCCTCGAAAGGGGTAAGAGGGTCCTTGAAGAAGAACTTTGACTGTGGTGTGTTTTTGTTTATTCCCAGGGTCTTAAGGTTCTTGTCCAATCAGCGATTGCAATTACTGAGAGTAGTTTACGTTCGAATTCGGGGCTTTTCCAGTTGAGGTACTATCGAATGCCGTCTAATTGAATAAACTGGCACAATTTTGGTGTACACTAATAGATTTTTGGTATAATCGTGAGTTTTGCACCAATTCAATTATAAATTATATTTATATCAAAATTTTATTAGTTTACACAATTGGAGAGAATTGGAACTAGAAAGGCTCTATATCCTTCATGTCCCATATTAGATGTCAGCATGACCCAATTCGAGCCACTCAATTTAACTGAAGTTTCAAGTTGACCCCTCTAATAGGACCATGTCAGCTCAGCCCATTTGGACTGCTAACCTAAGACGGCAACTGTCAATGTAATTGTTGAGAAACTCGGTCCGGCCGTAAACGACTGTATATGATTCATTACATGCAACTATCAATAGTCAAACGCGAGTTAGGTTTAGTTGGTAAGGATGAATTATTTCTTTATAAAAAGTCATATATTTGGAGTCAATTGTCGATGTGAAAATTATATTAATGAATAATTTATAAGAATTCCTATACCAATCCATGGTCCCAATAGCACGTTTTGACCTGCGACAATAATCAAAATTGTATCCAACCAATTTTTTTTTTTTTTTTGAAAAAAAATCAAGAAAGGATAATAGAATAGAACCAATATTAAGTTCTTATAATCTGTTATCGTGTTTGGCAACAAAAAAAAAAAAATTAAGTTCTTATAACCCTCTCTATAAAAAACAATGGCTACCAACAGCAAGGCTCTCGTCCCTATATTTTTCTATCTCTTCTTGATCTCAACTCAATCAATTGCATCTTCAACAGCGAGAAAGATCCTTGGAACAAGTCCGTCCCACGTCATAGTTCTAAAAGTCCTTCTTTCATTTTTATGGATTACTGATATTCATGATTGAAAAAAAAAAGAAAAAAGATTACTGGCATATATGTACTCATCACCTAAGAGTCTTTATATTTTGTGATGGCATATTATTTCCTGTCTACAACTTCCACCCATGAGAATGGAGTAGATATGGTTGTGTTTGTGTATTTTCAAACAAATTGAATTCTCGGCTCTTGCTCGTAAAAGTCCAACCGTCAAGATCAATATAGGTGTTGTTGGTTTCAAACAAGTTGAATTCTGGGCCCTTGTGCCCCAAGGTCAACAGTTATGATCAGCTTGACGTAATATTGGACGAGAAAAGTCATTGTTGTTTTCAAACAATTTTTTATGGCGGGCAATTGTTAGTAAGGTCAGATGATAGGGTGCAATTTTATTATTTATTTTATTATTAATTTTTCTTATTATCTGATTCGATGTGGATTAATTGCTGGATTCTATTCATTTTTAGTATTTGACATTTATTTCAGGGAATAGAACAAAAATATGATAACAAGTGCCAATTTGACAGAAAAGGAGTGCAAGTAGCAGCGCTTATCCCAGGGGCAATTTTGGAAAAGAAAAAAAATCTTTGACCCTTTCTTTTGGCAACGGCTGAACCGAAGACGGGGGTGTTCCTTTCCCTTGGGAGCCGCCGCAAGATGATAGGAATTAGACAGGGATAGGCATTAAGGCTTTTCTCCTCGGATGTCAGGAGCAATTAGGAGATTCCATCATTATGTGTAACTTTCGTCTTCCTTTCATTCGTTCGGACGGATTTGGCTTTTCCAAACGAAAACAATGGCCGCGGCTTTCTCTACACTTTTGCTTGGATTTTTCGCATCAAATATGAACTAATTTTCTTACTCTAGTCAAGAAACAACGGAGGACTTGGTTCGTCTAAAAATATATATATGAAGACTTGACCAACGAATGCCTCGAGGAACTTGTTAGGCAAATCCTTTGTTTATAATTCTAATCAATTGAGGCATTTTAATGCTAGCTATTTTAGGGCTATCAATATATAGTATTTAGAAGTAAGATGCTAATATCTGCATTTAGGTGATTGAAAAAAATGTTGACCACGAGTAGAAAGATAAATTTTTTTGAAAGGTTTCTACTTGGAATAACAATGTCATAGATAGCTAGTACTTTTTTACATGAAAAATTCACAGATTATTTCATTCTAGTTTTGATTGTTTATTATTTGGATGCAAGTTGTGAGATATTTTATGATCCCTTTAGAATGAGTGCACCTATAAAGATCACGGCATTTTCAAGCGTGCCAATTATTGAAATAGGAGTTTATTTGAATGATTTATTTGAGATAATTTCTGTAGCACTTTTTGTAGTGTGATGAATGTGAGATGAAAAGGTGATTAAGAAGATAAAAAGATGATTGAAATTTGTTAAGCAAATTATTTTACTTGAAATTAGCTCAATCCCAACAAACCCATAATCGCTGAGAAACTCGGTCCCGTCGGTCCGGTCATAAACGGCTATAAAAGTATCTGGTTCGCTACCTACAATAATCAAGAAACGAATATTAGAATAGAACCAGTCTTAAGTTCTCAACACTCTCTATAACAAACGAACATGGCTAGCAACAACAAGGCTCTGATCACTGCCCTTTTGTTTCTCTTCTTTCTCTTAACTCAACCCATCCTAGTTCCTTCATCAGCAAGAAAGATCCTAGAGACGAGTAAGTCCCACTTTTGCAGTTCTAAAATTCCATCTCTCATATTTATAAATTACTGATAAAAATGATCAGAAAAAAAAAGAGAAGAGAAAAAAGATTATTGGCATATCTGTACTCATCATTTAAAAGTCTTAATTGTCTTTGTAATGCCTTTACTGACATATTATTATTCATGTTTACGTCTTCCACCTGTGGGGATGGAGTAGGTAAGGCTGTGTGTTCGGTAATGTGCATCTGTCGTCATTTTTACATAATTTGGTGTAGATTTGTATTATTATTTTACAGATTATGTGGGTTTTGTTCGTGTATATATATATATATGTTCGTGTATATATATATATATATATATATATATATATATACATATAATCTTTTAAGGAGTACAACCATGTGTCTGCGTACATTCCAAGTTTTATAAAAATCACAATAATCGAAGACAATTGGATAAAGTCAAAACAGTATACCAACTAAAGTTTAAACTTGTCCGGTAGCATATCCACATTTCACATGCAGAAACATTTATATAGTGCATAAGTTGTTAGCATCTGTGGTTTGAGCTATTTAACATGCCTTGAAAGTTGAAAAGCTTTTCTTGCACATTTAATGGATTGGGTAATGGATAAGTTCGCATGGGTCAAAAATCAGTTTATTAATTAATGGATCAAAGGATAAAGTATAGTAGTTGACTACTTGACTTGACAAAATAATTCAAAAAGTTCAGCTTACTCGTTCAATTTTTTTTTTTCTAGTTTTCTTTTTGACAGCTATCTCAGATGGAAGTGCACTACTACCATTAATTTGCTTTGGTTAATCTCTTTTAGTTAGTCAAGGCGAATTTACAGAACGGCTAAAATAGAGCAGTTTTAAAAAAGTATAAATGAATTCAATTAATTTTGTTACTATTAATGCCCTTTGAAATTAAAAATAAGCGCATGTTTAGATTCTTTAAATTGATAATGAATTAATGATAATGTGCCTGTGATCTATAATCTATTTCAGATTCTGTTCTAATGTGACAGAAACTGCGATCATTTATTTTTCATCCTGTATTTTTGAAATTGCAGATGAATACGGGAGTAATGGCAAAGTATATGCGGCAAAGAAGGCAGCATCCTATCAACCCAGTCAGCCGACTGAGGGAATCCCAATTGGGTATGGGTTTCCCTGATTGGAGGCCGCGAAACCAATTCGTAGAAGTTGATTGAAGTCTCCTTTTAAAGTTGATCGACTATGATACCTAAATAAATTAAATTACTTATGCTACAATTGTAACATAACATTACATATTACGTGGAAAAGACCTTTTGCTCTGTTTACCAGCAAAAGAGAGGTAGGTGCAATGTACTGAATACTTATGAAAGAAAATGTATATTTCAAGGTATCACTTCGAAAAGGGCAAAAAACTTAAAATGGCCCTTGAATTATCAAGTTTGCATGCTTTTGGCCCTTCAATTATTAAAGATGCCAAATTACTCATCAAACTTGTAAATTGTGTACATTGCTGGTCCTTCCGTTTATTATTGATGTTAAGACTAACAAAACCAAGGATATTCTGGTCATTACAGTTATAGGATTGAAGATTTCTCAATTACCGTGAGACAAGCGTTAATTTTTCAGTAAAACAAAATCTGAAGTTGTTAAATAGCGGCAATTGTATTTGCAAAAGAAAAGAAAAATCCACCATAAATGAAGTAGACTATACAGCTAAACATGTATATGACCGTAATCATTGCCCAAGCTGTTAGCGATATCTTTAGTGATATCTTTGTCAAGTATTTCCAAGCCTCAATATTTATCTCTTTAATTCTTTCCATTGCCTCTTTATGACCAGCTGCATCAAAGCTCTTAGCTGCCTGCCAGAAGTAATTACTAAGCAGTAGCCCTGGAAAGGACAGTTTAAAGTTGTTCTGAATATGCCTGCAGCAGTATCTTGCATTAGCGTATGGTATCAGTTCATCATATGCTAAGTTCAGACCTTACATTTAGCATAATTTAATTAGCGCAAACAGAAGATTGGCTGTCAAGTCATATGATAGTAGAAAGGGGACATTTGTAAGTAGAACAAAAAGTACCTTTTGTCTATCACTCATAAATGTTAGAGGCAATTGGTTATCAAATGGACCAAAGTATTCTTCAAAGAAATGAAAGAACCATGACCAAGTCTCTTTGTTTTCACATTCAACCACAGCAATCACAAAAGGGAATATGCTGTTATTCCTATCCAAAGCCACAGCAATAAGCAACATTCCTCCATATGGTCCTTTGAGGTGGCAACCATCAAAACCAACAAATGGCTTGGAATATCTAAGAAATCCATCCTTTTGTGCTTTGAAACTAATAAAAATTCTCAGAAATCTTGATTCCGCCAAGAGATTTGGCCTGTCAAAATGAATCTTGCAGATGCATTGACGGTTACTTTTCCTTAAAATCTTAGCATACTTGGGCAAGATTGCATATGACTCAGAGTATGTATCTTGTATCTCTTCCAGTGCCCTTGTCTTTGCCCTCCAAATCTGCATCTTGCTAGGATGTACACCATATTTGATACAATCTTAGCATAGACACTTTCTGTATTCATTTGAGGATGGATCCGAAGAAGTGGAACTAGTTTCTTAGCAACCCAATCAGATGTAGCCTCCGCATTCCTATTGTTCATAACACAAGTGTGTTGAGGTGTGTAAGACTTAATTTGAGAAGTAGTTGTTTCACCAACAAGAGAAGCATGGATTCTCCATGGACAACCTTCAACAGCACACTTAGCAGTACATCTTTTCTTTCCATTTTTCAGTCTAACTATAGGAAAACCTTTTGGATGGCATACTCCTTCAAAGCAGCCCTAAAAGCATCAACATTGGTGAATAACATATTCTTCTCAAATTCAATATCCTCTTTTGGATTATAGGCAAATATTTTTGCTCTTAAAGCTGCCCTATTTGGATCAATTTTTTCCTCAGATTCAGAATTTGGAATTATATCACCTTTATCATTCACCTCATAATCTGAGAAGGCAATATCACTCATATCAAATGATTCATGTACCTCACTGCAATTGCTTAAGCTATCCTCTTTGTCAGTGTTTGCTTCATACATCCAAGAATCATCATCACTTGAAATGAACACTTCATCATCCCTTTCAATATTTTGCAAATTAGGTTCAATATTTCCAGCAGTCTCCTTAATTCCTAGATTCTCTTGGCCACCACCAAAGTTGTTATTGTTGTTCATCTTAGGCATATTAAATGGAATTACATCCATATGGTCCACAAACAAATTGATCACCGACTCATTTTCATGCACCTTAAACATTTCCATGATTGCCTTATCAGTGTTGACATCCATTGTTGTAGCATTTCTTGAAATCCCACATCTCATAGGTAGCAAATAATTAAGATTTCTAGGTAATTTGTGAAGTGCTTTCTCATAAACATCATTTAACAGCTCTATATAAGAATACTTATCAAGATCCACATTAGGAATCCTGGTTCTTCTTCCATTGTAGTGAACTACAATGTCATGTGCAACCACAAGTGACATCTTGTTTTACCCAAATTAATTATTAGTATCATAATTATTACTTACTAACATCAAAATCTAAATAATGAAGTAAAATATTCTTTGTCATATAATAACGCCTAAGAGCAGCTTTCAAAATACAAAAAACTCCATAATACATCAATTTACCCACATCAGATAGCTTTATTACTCCAAAACAACCTCAACTTGTCTTTCATTCTTCCATTACGATCCTTTATTACTCAACAAGCTCTACATAACTAGTACAAGCCATTTATCTACTAAATAAAATGAACAAATACTTTTAACTAAAATTTTATTGAGTCACCAAACATCTATATTTTAGACAAAAATCAAGAAACGTCATATTGATCATCAAGTAAAACTCATTACAGTACAACTTTCCCTCTATAAATCATCAAGCTCTATGAACATCAGTTGCAGAAAAATCCATGAAATACACCACATGCATGCATTATTTGTCATAGGTTTAGCATAAAAACATCAACATAGACATGATCTAACCTTAAATCCACTATCCCATTTTGCTGCCTAACTTTTGAAGCAATCTCACAACCATATCTTCATCTTATAATATTAATAACATATTATATGCCACAATAAGAAGGATACAAATCATTCACATCCACTATTAGTGTCTATACTTGTAAATAGGTACAACAAATCCCACAAAATTGTGATCTTTTACCTCAATAGCTTTCGATCAAGCTCATATGTTGCATATATACTACTATTATGACTTATCCTTCATGAGATGAAGGACTCATGAAGGATTTTTGTCAATTTCACTCCTAGATACTCTCCTTTCTCTATAGCTATTTCTTCTGCACTTTAGAAGTAGTATGACTGTGAGGAAGGTGCCAAAAGTATTATATATCCCAAGTTTAATGGCGCCAAATTGCATGTAAAAATTATTATACTTGGAAGATTTATATTTTTACCATATTTCTAATATTTTAGAGACTGATATTGTAAGGCTATTATTGTCACTTTATTGCTGCTGAAGTTGACATCTGATCACATCAAAATGAAAGGGGAAGGCAGTGTAATTTTTGATATTGGAGGGTATTTATGTGTAATTATCAGAAACCTTAGGGGAGGTTTCTGAAATTATCCCAGTTTAATTTATAAAATATTTTTTTCCTAAGAAAAGGATGAAAGATATTTTATCGCTTAGCATTATATTTAACTTTATAATTGAGTTGAAGCAAGTATGGTCTCACACCTCCATTCTAAGCCTACACCTTATACAAATTTCTATACTAATATTACAAGTAGTTAATACATCAAAAAGTAAAATGTAGTTTTGGTACCCACATTTCGACTCTTGAGCATTTCTAGTACCCAACCTTTGGACGAAAATAAATTTGGTACCTAATGTTACAATGTACGAGCATATTTAGCACACGTGATGGCTTTTTTCAAATTTCTATGAAAAAATCATGTGCTGTCACAATGCACCACAATGAAATTATAAAAAAAAATTCCAAAATAATTGGAAGATAACTCGCAAACCCAGCATCTAGTTTAAGGAATAATAAAACATTGATCACTCATTTAAAAACAAAATAAGTTAACTTAAGAAGATACCCAATTGAGTTAATCATACACGCTCAAAACTCCCCTCTCCTCTCATCTCTTCTTATCTTCATATCCTCTAATAAACAAGCACTAAACCAAAAGAATAAAAAAAAAATAGCAAAACTTTGAGACATTTGTTTAAATCGAACTTTTATGGGTTCAACCATGAAACTGTAAGAAACATTTAGTGACATTTAATCTCACATGAAGAGGCGGAAGCAAGAATTCGAAGATTCTTCAAGTAGATATAAACATGGACTTTCTTTACAATTTCATTGCTAGAAATGTGATAACACGTGATTTTTTGCAATATGAATTTGAAAAAATCGATTAAGTGTACCAAATATGTTTAAATATTGTAACGTTGAGTACCAAATCTGTTTTTGTCCAATGGGCTCCTGAGTCGTTAAAGCACCAAAGTCTAGGTACCGAACTGCATTTGCATTTTACTCCAAAATATCAAATTGTGAATTTTGAATACAAGGATGTGGATTTAACTCCTCCTTTTAAATAAGGATAAAGTAAAAATGATTTTTTGATATGTTTTCTAACAAATTTGACGGTGGGTTCTTGTTGGTAGGGAACAAATGATTGCGAGTTGAATAGTTGCAGAACAGTTTTGTCCATTTCAACCAATTTATTCAGTCATATAAATAACTTTGAACACGGTCTAAAGTTAAAACGCGTTCAAAACAACTACGTGATCGTAGTCTTATGTTTTCTTCCTTAGACCTACAAATGGTGCGGTTCCTCCCCCAAATTCTTCTTGGCACAGGTCCGCAGAACTAAGCCAAGATGAGTGCCTACAACAGTCTGTAACGAGAAATGACGTGTTTTCTACCCGAGTCTTTGAGGAATTTGCCTAGTCTCTTTTTATCAGCGTGCCCTCATCGTGGGGAAACTGGAAAGGGGTGGCAGGTGGGTGAGCAACTCACCAAGATTTTTAAATTCCTATTTCTTAACATTGGAGCATTATTTCTTTTCAAATGGATGCTTAGAAATTAGTTTTTGCCGGCCGCCTGACAACATGTTTAAATTTAAACCTAGCCCTCTCTAGTCTTGTACATCTATATCTATATGCATTGCAGAGTGGGTTTTTAGGAGAATGCCTCTCAATGGTTTTCAAATTTCTCATTCTTTTTCCTAGATTTTTATATTTATTTTAATACAAAAAAGTAGTGGGTTATAACTAATCCTATTACCAGTCTAATTTAAAATTTAAAATTTTTCCACTATCTACTTCATAAACCGTTTATAGTTTGTTATTTATACTTTAAATCCTTTTTACTCCTTAATTAAAGACAAATGCTCATTCGTATGATATTTTAATACAATTTTACATTTTTATAATTAAGAAATATTTATCACTAAACTAATCCTAAAACCACTCCTACAAATGAGCTTTGCAAATTACAATAATCACGTTTCAAAAAAATCACAAATGTGCAACTAAATATAAAGTTGAGAGGGTAAAGTGCAACTAAATGTAAAGTTGAGAGGGTAAATGTAAATGCAACTAAAAAAAATCGCAAGAACAGAACAATTGTTTTTTTTTTTCCCTTCAGGATGGCCGGACATCCATGTGCAGTGACCAAAAAATTTTCCCTTTCTTAATGAACGTAAGAAGGCCAATTTATTTATTTTTTAAAAATGAATAGGGTTGTTTCAGATCCAAAAAAAAAAAAAACAAAAGAAACAAACCCAGGTTCCTCCATTGTTATGATTTTTTTCACCATTATTCTAAGAAATTTGCTAAATTGAGTTATTTAGGGCAAAGAATGAGATGTGTGACCAGTTTCATTTTTTTTTTATTTGCATGACCAGTCTATTGTTGACAAAAGTTTAAATTTTTTAAAAAGTATACAAAAATTAGGGGAGATAATATTAGGAGTGTATAGTAAATTCACCACACTTCTGGTGTGGTTTTCGCCTGTCCAATACCATGAAAGAATAGAATAAGCCATTATCAATTATTACAAGCTAAGTAGAATTCAGAAGCATACAACATGATCAAGAAACAGCAGAACCAATTAGGACTAGATTTTGACCCCAAAATAATTAGGACTAGATGTCACTGGCATATTGCTGTAACTTGCAATGCCAATTAGGACTATTTAGCGCTTTTTTTTTTTTTGCAAGGAATTAGGACACTGTAAAGCTTATTTAGGCAAACTTTACCTTATCGGTGATTTGAATATATTATCAAGTTATTGAGTATACTACAAATCCTATAATCATGCTCACATTTCCCCCACGTTTCCCACTCCAATTAAGAGTCCTCCAATTTAAGAAATTTTATCTCTTAACTAATCCTATAATCATGCTCACATTTTTCCTACATTTCCCTCACTTTTTCACTCCAATTAAGAGTCCTCCAATTTAAGAATTCCATTCCAATTAAAAGTCCTCCAAAACATAGCATCCTCATTCAACTTTCTTGCATGCTCACTCCAATTAAGAGAACTTTCTTGCATTTTTCCCAGGAACTTATTATCTCTTTCAACTTTTTTATGGTATCCATCTTAGCCCTTAACCTAATTTTACTATGGAATATACCCACCCACAAAGTATTTCAACGACAGCTAAATTTCAAACTCGCAAGATTGCAAAGGAGGAAACATTTGTTTAGAAAACGAAACGTACACCGCAACGATTCCACACAGCAGTTCGAAAAGTTTCAGCAACTTTGCATTGACGAAAGAGAAATCTCACATCAAATTCGAAGGACAAAATCCCATCTACACCGATTAAAACATCGTTCGCATCAAATTAGAAATTTCGGTACTGTTTATTCTTTAAACATTTGTATTTCCATTATTTTTTTTAAATATTACTCCCAATAATGTAATATTTTCGATTGATTATTGCTGTTATTGTCTTCCGTCTTTAAATAGAAGTGAAATGTTAGATAATAGGTCATCGTTTTAGACTCATTTTTTCATGATTCAATAACAACTTATTACGTAACAGTAAGCATAAAAATTTAATTTATGGTCAAGTAATAGATGTCCATCACTGTTTTTATGTCATCTTTTTTCCTTGACTTTTGATGGAACCAAATCCTCTCCAGATACAAAAATGATGGAATTTGATATGTAAAATTTCTTACGATAGAAAATTTACATCTTCAGATTGTTTGCGATTTAGGTTCCGTTTGATAAAACTGAATCTGAATTCTGAAGTCTGAATTCTGAAATCTGAATACTGAAACAATTAATTTGCTAAATTTTAAACATTGAAAAGAAATTTATAAATGTCTGAATTTTAATGCTAAACCTATTTATACTGTTTGATAAACATATATAACTGAATGCTTAATAAGTTAAATTTGATAATTTTTCCCTTATATATTTTCATCCAAAAAAGAAATAGAACCTATAATTTAATTTTTTTAAAATTGTTAGGTATGTAAATGACAATATTTATTTTTAAATCAAATTAATATAAAAGATGAAATATATTATATGAGTAGTATGGAGAATATGTGAAAGTCATTAAAAAAAAGAGAAAAGGAAATAGAAAACCCTTAGAGAATATTAGGTTGTTTTATTAGATAAAAATTTTGAACATAATTAACAAACAAGGGTAGATTTGGTAGATATGATAAGGTAATTGAAGTAATTCTATTAATTCTTATCAGAACTAAGCATTCAGTTAGGATTTTTATGTTGAAAAAAATACACACAATTTCAGTACTATTTAACAAGTTCAGCAGATGGATTTTCATTTATCAAACACTCCAAAACATCTGAATGTCTGAAAAAGTTCAGTTTCAGCACATTTTAATGTTATCAAACAGACTCTTAGTTTGGATTGTTGGAGTTTGATAACTATGTATAGTATTTGATATTGTCATAATGACAGTTTCCGTACCTTTAGGCCAAAAGAGTTAATGTTTCTTATTACAAAAAGATTGTCATTATCTGATTCTTTGTCACTTTGGTCTGTATTATAATGACGTGGTCGACACTGTTGTTTGGTAATTAATTTCATGTACTTTTAATTTCAACATATTTTTTTGTATTGTATATAACATTTTATTTGTCAAATAGGTACAATGTTAACATACAAATCAGAAATTTTAGCGGTACCATGCATCTTAATCTATAAGACAGACATGCACGATTCGTATTTGGTTGTGATGCTTCTTATCTTAGAGAATTACAAAGGAAGGTAGAATTTTTTGATATATATTTATTTTTTATAATACTATTTATAAACTATGTAACAAAATACACTAATTTTGAATTTTGTACGTACTTAATTTTTAGGAAAATGGTAATAGGTTGGTCAACCAACGAATCAATTCATGCAAAGATCGTGCATTTTCATTTGTAGTACGTACTCCACAAAATTTAACAGAATTAATTAAATCACCAATTTTGGATTTCGTACTAAAAGTTGATTGGTATGAAGAGTGTTCGCACCTTCATGCAAGATTATCAAATCGAATGCATAATATTTATAAGTATTTCATTTTAACAATATTCAATTACATTCATCTTTATTCATATATCATTCATTTTCTAATATAAATTTCTATTATTTTTTCAGGATCTATCTTCCTAAAAAAGGCAGTTCTTGAATGATATACATATTCTATCATATTTCAAACTATTGTTAGACAAATATTATATTTTAATTGTGTTGGTACAATTTTTTAATCTTTTTTTATTCACAATTTTATTTTTATTTTTTCAATAATGTCAGCACCATGCATAGCACGGGTATTCACACTAGTATCTAAGTATTGCCCGTTCTCCCTAGCCCTGTATATCTATATCTATATGTATTGCAAAAAGGGTTTTTAGCAAAGACCCTCTCAATGGCTTCCAAATTTCCCATTCTTTTTTCTAAATTTTTGTATTTATTTTAATACATAAAAATCTAATTAAAAACTTTAAAATAGTGGGTTATAACTAATCCTATCACTAGTCAAATTTAAAATTTAAAACTTTCCCACTATCTCCTTCATAAACAGTTTATAGTTTGTTATTTATACTTTAAGTCCTTTTACTCCTTAATTAAATAAAATACATTTGTCAAGCCAAAATTCTCAAGAATAATTGATTAGTCTCATTTTAAAATTATTCACCCTATTATTTCTTTGCCACTTTAGCTCCTTTTATTCCTTCATTAAAAGGATTAATTTATCTAGCCAAATCCTTGAGATAATGTGATTAGTCCTATTTTTAAGTTATTCACTCAATTATTTCTTTATCGCTTTCCTTCTGGGTATAATAATCATTTGTCAAAATCTTCTAATGATATACTCAATTACTCTTATTTTTAATAATTTATGTTACAATTACTAAATCAATTTTCTTGTGGTCTTAAACTTATCTTTTTCTTTTTCTTTTTTTGGTATTCAGCAAGCTTAGGGCACTTTAATAGGTTTGCTTTTATAATTTTTATATTTTTTATGTTGGATTTTATTCAGTAGGTTTGTTTTTTTTTAAGTTTTAAAATTTGAATGTTGAAATTATACCCTAACATTAAATTGGACTATGTAAATAACAATTGTGCAAATAACGGCTTTGATTGGATTAGCTATTTTTTGGAATATTTTTGAAAAATTTTACTGTAGCACATTTTATTTGCACTTAGAATAAACTCAATAGTAATATCGTGCAAGCATCTAGATGACTTTTCATTTAGCACATGTACACCAAAAAGTGCATGTAAAGAAAAATTTATGTATGAATTTTAAATTAATAAGCGTGTATTTAGAAGGTTGCTTTTGGTGGTATTCTAGCAAAATTTTGATAAAAAGGTTGTATTTCACCAAATTTATGTCTGAAAGTTTATTTTTTCTCGATGATTGCAATTCTAACTTTTTATTTGATTAAAAACACTTAAAAAATGATGCAACAACTTGGAAAAATAATTCTAACTTTTTATATGTCCAGAAATATTTAAAAAGTGAGATAATGAATCTTAAATAGTGAAAGAATAAGAAAGATAGAAGTGTAGGGTTAGAGAAGGTAAAGATTAGGCGGCAGTTATCAAATTTGATGATTTATGTGAGTCTGGGCAAGTTATAATTAGGTTAAGTTATATGTTCCTACTTAGTTAATGGTTCAAAATAGACGAGTCGTCAATGAATATAGTTTTATATGGGTTTGGATTATCCAATCACCCATTCACAGCCCACTACTAAATTTTATTTACTTTTTCATCCACATTTTGTTTGGCAACAAAATAGTAAATCATATCAACATATCAAGTTAATAAATCAATTTTTACCTAAAGAAAGAGAAAAAACATAAAAAAATTGCTTAAAGGAGCGTAAAATGATCATTATAGTGAGTTTCAAATTTTGTCACTATACAACAATCTAAAAATAATTTAGGTATTAATGCAAACAATCAATTAATGTAGACACCAAAATTTTGGTTTTTTATATTTAGTTAATTTTAATTTTTACTTATTTTTACTTATTTTTATTTCTGTTAAGAAAATTATTTTATTATTATTAATTAATTCATTGGAGAAAAAAGAAAGAAAATCATCAATTAAACACAAAAATTTTAGCATTTTGTTTTTATCTTTTATTCCTAGTTTTGTTCATTTTACTCGATTTTACTTAAATTGTTATTTTTCGTTATTTTTGTTTATGAAAAAAAAAAGAAAAAAAGAAGAGAAAAAGAAAAAAAAAAAAAGCAAGCTCACACGGACAAATATTTCTCTAGTTTCATATCAGAAAAATCATGCACGACGGTACAGAAGTAAAATACAGCTTGGTTCTATCCCATTTTCCCCCATTCTTTTTCTCTTCCCATAATTTTGCTGAGAAATTTCTAATTTTGTGATGAAATTAAAAAAAATTCTACAAAAGGGGTGATTTTTTCATTAAATTCCGTCCGGGGGTCTTCGCATTTGTGAAATGCGAGCTCGCTGAGCTCGCATTTCACGAATGCGAGGTTAGAAAAGAGCTCGCATTCGCGGAATGCGAGCTCAATAAGTTGAGCTCGCATTCCGTGAATGCGAGCTCCTCTTTAATTTTTTTTCCTTTTTTTTTTAAAATTTTTGAGAGCTAGGGAATTTTTTGCAGAAAGCTCGTAAATGTTATTTTTAAAAATGTTGCAAATATTTAAAATTTTGCAAATAGCTCGCATTTGTTAAATGTGACCTCCAAAAATTGTATTTAACTTTTTTGTTAGATTTTGCATTTATAAGTATGACTTTCAGAAAATTAAATTCAAAAAATGTTAGGAAAAAAATTTAAAATGATATTTACGAGCTCCATAAAAAATATAAAAGTAAATGTAAATATTGTTTGTTTTGTAGAATTTGCTTTTACTAAAATGGTGTCGGTAGTAAAATCTTATTTTAAAATCTCTACTAAAATCTTATTTTTCGGAGAAAGGTTAGAGAAATTTTGTTTAAAAATCTGTAATTAGCAGAGGAATAATGTTTTTTTTTTATTTTAAAACTTGCACGAGGCTAAAGTCATCAAATATGTGCTAAAACAAAATCAGATTAACAATAATCTTTTTAATATAATTTACTATACATGCATAATTCTTTTATAATAAAAAAAAAATTGGTAATTGTGCGGTTGAAAATACGTTATTTTATTATAATACATTTAAATGGTGAACAAAGTACACATGCATAGTTCTTTCTTTACGACCATAGATCAATGTTCTTTCTATTTTATAGATCAATGTAAAAATAGAATGAAATTGTTAACATGTAAGGTGTTGACTATTTGTTGTGAATAAAATATTAAGCGTCTTTCGTTTTGTATCAAATAAATATTTTTGATCAAATTCTAATTTTCCTTTGTGATTAATGAATCGTATTTATTTGTTGACACCGATGAATATTAGTTATGAGAATATAATAGTTAATAGTCATTAATATATGTTACAATTTCAACTGTAATTTTTGAAATTTCATAATGCAATGTTATTTTTAAAAAATTATATAAGTTATTTTTATGAAGTGCATGTTATGTGTTTGGTAGTTGAAAAGGAAAAGGAAAAAATTAAAGCAAAGATCTAGTGATTAAATCTTGCGTGTTTTACCTAACTTACAATTATTTGGGCTGGATTACTATTTTGATTAAAAATATAAAGCGATAATGAAGACAAAGTTAGACTGCAGCAAAAACCCTAAAACCCGAAGTGCTAAAGCCGTAAAACACTAAATCGTAAATCTGGTAACCCAAATCCTTGTAAACCCTAAAACATATACTTGCTGTAGAGTGAGAAAAATCCGAGGCTCGGATCGGAAGGTTGAATATAAATCCGAGCTCGGATGATTAGGATCCGAGGACTTCCCTTGATGGATCCGAGGTCGGATCTCCTGTCCTCGGATACAGTCCAACAGAAGTACAGACGAGGGATCGGATCTGGCATAGCTCTGACGGATCCGGGCTCGGATCTGTTCTATTAAATTTCCACTTTTTTCGCTTCTTTTGTTTTTCCTTCATTTTTGCTCCTAATTTCTTGTGCACTTTATCCTCTGGTAGTTTTTTGACATTGATTTCAGCCTAATTGCATGAACTTCATATGGAATGTCCCTCACAATCTCACAAAAATAATGCATTTATCCACTCATTTAAGCAATTCAAAAAAATGGGCTAAATTGAACATTTTGGCCATTAACTTGAAAGTTTTGACAATATTTTATACACTTTTTGACAGAATTTCCCCTATAAAATGGACAAAACTCCCTGTCAACAACCTCAAATTCAAGAAAATTATGACAATATTTCCAAATACAAAACCAACAATTTGAAGCCATAGACAACTAAATTTATGTATTTAAAAATACAATGAGAGCCACTCAAATAGGTGGTGATGCAATTTGAAGCCCTTAATCATCACAATCATCCATTTTCTGTCCAAAATGAGACAACAAGGGTACCAAACAGCATAGGTAGCACAAGATGATTCAACTAAAAGGAAAAGAAAATCTACAAAGTTTGTCTTAACAAAAGAAAAGAAAAATAAAGAAATAAAAGATCCAATCCGCTAAACAGCATCATGGCTGCTGGGAACGAGGGTCTACTGCCTCCTCGGCTCCATGAGGACCCTGTGAGGTACCAACATGGCCCTCCTCCTGATGAGGTGTAAGAGTAGGGGTAGGGGACCGGTGGATATGAAAATGATCCTCAATCACACGAAGACGGCGATCATGTCGGTCGAGTCGCTCGGTCATCATCCGCTCCGTCTGGTCAATGCGCTCGACAACTCGCGTCTCCATACAACAAATGGCATTTAGGAGCTCTTGCCACTTGGAGCGCGGGCACAACATACCTAACAACTCTGTGTACGTCCAAATCATTATTCCACCTAAAAAAATAAAAAAGTAGGAACATGTTTAGAACAAATTATATCTTGGTTCGATATCAAATGTCACGGAAACACCCGAAATAAGGGCGAAACGACGCACCTAGCTCCATATGGACCAGGGTAATGCTCCAACGGCGCGATTCGGTCCGGACGCATGGTTGGTATATGTTCCCAGATCCATAGCTGTTAGAAAATTAGAATCAATGTTAAAAGTGCAAAATGAAAAAATGAAAAAAACCGAAGATAAATGTCCCTATTGAGTGCAATGTACCTGTAGTAAAACTAATGGACCGGCAATAGCCGATTTGGCAGGATGCGTGGCATCACAAAGTGACCGATAGAGAGTCGCCAAACACGCACTACCCCAACTATATTGCCCAACAGTTTCCAAGTCCCGCAGTAATGGAAGATACAACAAAGGAACTTTGTTGCCGGACTTATCGGACAATAAGTGCCCACCTAATATCAGTAAGAGGTAAATGCGCGCACGCTGCCTACATTCCGCATCTGAAGCATCGGGTTGCAACTCTGTATCCAACACTCTTGCTAAACATCCCAACTTTAGCCTCTGTCCATCAAAGTATCCAACTGCTGGCGAAAATCCAAGGAGCTCCTCACAAATGGCTCCCCACTCCTGAATGCTGCGGTATGTGTCTACCCCTATAACCGGTGGACCATCGATGTTCAACCCCCACAACACCTCTACATCCTGTAATGTCACGGTAGCCTCTCCAACCGGTAAATGGAATGTATGCGTCTCGGGCCGCCATCTCTCGACTAAAGATGTGATCAAAGAATGATCAACCATCTGATATCCACTCTCAAGTACGCCCTCAAATCCAGCCAAGGCAATATAACGCAAAACCCGATCAGGAATAGGCGTATGCGCCCAAAATCTTCTGTCACACCGTCTGACATCTAACTGATTGCCCTCAATATGTCCGTGAAAAATTGAATGCGCCCGGTGTGCAGTTCCCCCCGATATAATGTCGTGCACGTATGGTCCTGGATGTAGGCTTGCAGGGATAGGAGTGTCGGCCATAATCCCAAGCAAATATTTGCATCAATTAAAGACCATGAGTCATGCATAAGTAAAACCCTAAAAGTGGGCAGTATCCAGTTTTGACCAATAAGTCGCGGCCACGGGTTTTATTTTGTAGCAAAATTTGACCATAGAACTAGGATGCATCGAGTGAGAACTTTGGGGCTGCAGGTGTAACCTCCAAATTCAATACTTATCAAAGTACATAACGAGTAGCGCATTTGACAAATGATAAATTCAAGTCACTAATGTAGTTATTTAGAATAAATCCAGCATCGAACATAAATGAACTAGGCTATAAATCCCACGTTCAAAAAACTAGAACTAACATGAAACAAAAATATATAGGGAGTCGATAAAATCAAGGCCTATAATTCGGACAATTTCTCCTATTGTGACCCGTCTGATGACAATTTCGACATCTTCTTGGTTCGTCTGGATCCCTTTCATCCATCTCATTCCGAATTCTGCTAGCTCGAACCCGCCCTGCCCGGCGTGTAATAAATTTGCTCTTGTCTGCCTGCAGGGCCCACCCAGGATGGAGCCAAGTATCTTGATGCGGCAATGGGTTAAACATGCCTAAATACTGGACCGCCCACCTTGTTTTGGTAAACTGCTGGTCCACAAGCAATCCCGGATTGTCACCTCTATTCCTGCACACCGCCAAAGCGTGTGAACAAGGAAGTCTGTATATCTGCCACTTTTCACAAGAGCATGTCTTATCAAAAAACCTGATGGTTTGCGTATTGCCTCCTTTACCATCGACACGTCGCCCTGTGATAACCTTATATACGCCCGATGGGCCATCGAACTCAATGACTCTGTGGGCGCCTGCCTTCCGCTCAGCATTTTTAAAACGCCGCCATATCCTTGGGGGAAAAGGATTGCGACAATGTGAAGCATCTTCCCTTCTCGTATTGAATAACGCAACTGTCCGATGAAATGTCATGTCAATGCATGCCCGAATTGGCAAATGCCGCGCCCCGCGCAAGACATTATTATAGCTTTCGGATATGTTGGTAGTTAGAATACCCCAACGACGGCCATCGTCGTGTGTTAGACACAACTTTTCTGGACTAATGGATGACAGATAATTCCAAGCATCTGGGAACATGCTCCGTAGTTCTCTTCTGAACATCCGTCACTTGCGCAATTGTCTTGCCCTTCCCATTGCCCAACACAACTTACGAAGGTGTAAACCTTTGAAGTGTGTCATCAAATTGCTCCTAACATGTCGCAGGCAAAATCTATGGTAGGCTAAAGGTTCCGCCCAATAGTCAAAGTGTGTCATAGTATAGATGATACCATTGTGGCGATCAAGTGCCACAGATAGGATAGGATGTCGATCAAGTGCCACATTATATCTTAATTGTTCCATAAACCACGACCAACTGGAAATCGTCTCCTCATCAACTATGGCATAAGCAAGTGGCAGAATCTGGTTGTTCGCATCTTGCGTGACTGCAACAAGGAGTTTGCCCTTGTATTCGCCACGCAAATGAGTGCCATCAACGCATATAACCGGCCTGCACATGTGGAATGCTTCAATAGCCGGTCCAAAAGCCCAGAATACATACTTAAAGGTCTTAACTCGATCTGAACTATCCGAATGATGCGACCACTCCACCACGGTGCCTGGATTGGATTGCACCAGTGCATCGAGATACTGTGGTAGTTCGGCAAAATTCGCCTCCCAAGATCCAAACACAAGCTCAATTGCTTTACGTCTCGCGTACCAGGCTTTTTTGTAAGACACATCAACCTTCAAGTTTTCTTTAACGGAACTTAGTATGTTCTTGACCTTTAATCCAGGGTCATCTTCAATGCTACGGAGGATGTACCTTGAAATAACGGAAGCCGTCAGGCTTGTATTGTTATTTCTAATCATGTCGCCCAAGCAGTTATGGTCATTGACCCACTTTGTAATTTGCCACATTCCATGAGCCTTTTTCTTTACGGCTCTAACACACCAGTCGCATGGTGGATACGATGCCGCGGTTGAAGTGGAAGGAGTTCTTTCAATTGATGACTTGCACTTAGCAAACCACGTGTTACTCTTACTCTCAATAACTCTGAACTCCCTATTGTGATTGATGGACCACATCCTAACTGCTCGGCTGAGCTGCTGCTTACTCTCAAATCTCATATGAAGACGTATATTATTATTCTCCTCACTGAATGTTACAATACGCTCCAATCCATCCTCCTCTTCCATATCATCATGATCTATGTTCCCAAGATCGAAGAAAAATGTCATTCCTCTTGGCACATATGCAGAGCTGCCAGCTGTGCTATTGCGTCTGTCCAAGTGGTCCACATCGAGGTTTACTCTTAAACCTCCACCTTCATGCTCATCATCCGAATCACTACCAGACACATCTTGCGACTCCGACTCTTCAACCTCTTTCGCATCAACTTCCGGGTCATCTTCCGGGTCATCTTCTTCCACATCATCTTCAAGAGAGCCAAGGAGCCCATCGTGTATACTAGCATATACATCATTTTCAGCTGAACTGCGACAACCTTGCCCAGGGTTAGACTCGATCCCAATTGGAGAAATATGGCATGATGGACCTGGATCTCCAAAACTTGGAATCGAATCCAGGCCATGAAAATATGCCTGGGCACCCATGGACCCTGATGTGAGCCTTGGTTCTAATGAATCCATAGATCGATCACCATGCATATAATGACATGCTGATGAAGTCTCTGGAACGACTAAACTAGAACCGAAGTGCAACTTTGTTGGATCCATGAATGCATGAACCAGCGACATCATTGGACCAACATTACCTATTGGTCCAGTGAATACGCTATTAACTACAGGCATTTGGACGATTTCTTCCTTCTCGATATAAATCTCCGCCATGTATGAAACTCTTTCGATCCAAAGATCGTACATTACATCAAGAGTTTCATCATCCACCACTGCGGAAACAGTATATTTGGAACTCTCCAACGGTTGACGAAGAAACAATTTCAGCTTGAACATCCCTTTATCGACCCCAATATAGTGGTAAATCCTGTCAACCAACTCCCCGTATCCAATTCTATGCCTCAAAGTTAATGTCCGGTTGGAAGTACGAGGCATATAACAAACAAAGTCACCTTCGTAATGTATTTGTCCTCCCCAGTATAGGTTTACCCGCAGAGGTCTTTCTACAGACATGTTTGTAAAATGAATCCCTATTTTGGGGACAATATATTAGAATTAGAAGTCCAAGCGTCCAAACAAATGAAAGAGAGGATGGACTATAGGTCGAAATTGGAACTATTATATAGACTAATTTCGATCCATATGTTTATGAAAAAATTAAAAACAGGTATGAAATATGCTATAAATAACGATAGCAATAGCCTAAAACCGAACGCAATTTTTAGAAAATTTGGACAGAGTCTCCCCTAAAATTAGACTAAAACTCCCTGCCAACCAATCCGAAAAGGGAACCCGATTAAGTAGTAATCACATTTGCCACACTACATATTGTCAAGAGACCCTATAATTTTCAAAGTACAGGCGTAAGAAATGTATTTAGAAGTTATATATATTTGGGCTCCACATTCACACCTCATAAAAAGATCCACATTCACAATGATGTGATATTCTAGCTATGAATCTTACAAAATTAATGTTATTTTTCCAAATAACCTAATAGTGAGTTACTCTCACAAAGAAAGATCTACAAAAATTTCGACATAATCTCCCCTATAAATAGCCTCAAACTCCCTGTCAAACAATCCAAATATCCATGAAATTCAAAAGCTCCAATCTATAAACTACATAATGTCAATAAAGTCTCAAAGCTCCAATTGCAAAACATACAATATCCAATGTACATAGTGTTTCGACCAAAAGTAATAGGGTCGATAAATAGATTTTAAAAAAAAATTCTGATGAATTTTAAAAGAATTCTACAAATGGGGCATTTTGAGCATGGGATTACATCCAAAGGGTCTTCGCCTTCAGCAAATGCGAACTCACGGAGCTCGAATTTTCGCACGATGAAATCCACAAAAAATTTTAACAAAAAATAAAACAATAGCTCGCATTTATTATTATGAAATGCAAGGATCCGAGCTCGGATAATTTATTGAAGCCCTCGGATCCAACAGGGTTCGGATCCTTCTCAACGGATGATCAGACGAGACCTCGGATCTGAGTAAACAACTATAAATCCGACCTCGTATCATAAGGATCCGAGGTCGGATCTTTCTGCCTTTAGTCGTATCCGAGCTCGGATCTTGCTTTTTCTGCACTAATTGCAGAAAACTGCAAATAAACTGCAACTAATTGGAAATGGAAAAATTGCCTGAATTCGAAAAAGATAACGTATTTCCTCAAATCCACCACAAAAATTGCAAAAATAAGCACAACCCACATCACATTTACACCCAAATTTCACAACAAATCTGAACCTGCCTTGGATGATAGTATTCAACTATTCATTAAACTTAAAAAGCTATACGTGAGGCATTGCAAGTGCAAAAGCCTAACCTTTATGCTGTTTGACAGTAGCAATGGGACGGCAATGCTGTCAAATTTTGGGAAGCGGCAAACGCGAAACCAGTCTTTCGATGCTCCGGTCTGCTCCGGTCTTTGGATGCTTCGATGTGCAGAAACCAGGTCTGTTTTCTTTGTTTTGCTAATCAAAAATTCCGAATTCTTTGTTTTGCTGTTCCACAGCTATTCAACCAGCTATTCTTTGTTTTGTCTTTTTTTTTTCGAAATGGGTCTTGGCGGTTGCTAGAGGGAGCTCTGGCAAAATGCGAGCTCACATAGCTCGCATTCTCAGAATGCGAGCTCACATAGCTCGCATTCTCAGAATGCGAGCTCGTATCGACCTCGCATTGGCAAAATGCGAGCTCGGTGAGCTCGCATTCTCAGAATGCGAAGACCCCCTTTGTAGAAACAAATCCAAAAACCGCCCTCGTTGTAGAAATCTTTTTTTTTTTCATCACAAAATAAGAATTCACCCTAATTTTGTTTTGCCGTTGGATCATATTAAATCCATACCACTTGGCTTTCATCTACCACCCAAGAAGAGCCTGGAAATGGAGAGTAATCTAATGGTTGAGGGAGAGGCGGTAAGCTGACATGGTTTATAAACCATTAAGATGAGGTTTAAGGGTTAAAAGGGGATATAAAAGGAAAGCTAAGGGTTCAGGTAAGGGCAAGAGTTGACGGCTGAAGGAAAGTTTTGGGGAGAACCTGGAGTGACGGAAGAGGAAAAGGAGAGGAAGAAAAACAGAGGAGAGAACTAGAGTGAGAGGGTACGTGACAACTGGAAGAAGGGGGGTTATGGAGGGAGAAGAAAAGAAAACAGCAACGAAGGAGCTAACAGTGGAGGGTGAGATAGCAAGCACGAAAGGGAGAGAAAGAAAACTGGACAAAGAAGAAGGAGAAAGGCTCTGGAGGGGAATGGAAAACAAAGACTGAACAAGAAAGTCAGAGAAGCAAGAAGGAAACTGGATTCGGAAGCAGCCTCTGATCATCCTTCTGGTTTTCATCTCAACTAAGATTCATCCTCAGGTAATTCTTAATCTGTTTCTTTGCTTTCATTCCAGTTCAATGAGTCTACTGGGTATGATGCATCTGGTTTGGTTAAGAAATGATAAGACCTAGAAGATACTGTGAAGGTCATTAGATATGAATAATATGCTGCAAAACTTTATTTGGAACCCACGCATAGAAGATTTCTGCTTTTGCTTTGTGAATCTGGTTGGGCTTAAGGGAAGGATAAAGGGCTATAATCCATGGGTGTGGTTTAAGCTAGATTTTTTGTTGTTTGTTTCTTGATTAAGTTTCCTTGATTCTTGTTGAAGTTCCATTAGTTTTCCCATTGATTTCTGCTCCTTCAGTTTACGGTTGATGCGTGGGTTTGGCCTGGATTTGGAGGATAGAGATTTGTGTTTTTCTATGGGGGTATATGATGAATCCATGGAGCTTTCGTTTGACGTTTATGGCTGATTTTTGTGTGTTTGAACAAGCAAATCCAGAAAGAATGGCATACAACTGTGGGCAAATCTGATTGATGTTTCCTTCTAGCTGTTTACGTGCGATAGTGCTTTATTGCTGTTTTCCCTTCCATTTCATTCTTAGTACCTTGTTTGTCGTCTTGGTTAGGCTTTAGAATGTTGTTTCGAAGTTCTGAGCTAGGGGTCAGTAGATGTTTATATCTCATTGTACTATTGCCGCATTTCGGTTGGGGATGGGTGAATCCGTATTATTGCCTTGCTGCATGTCATGTTGCAGGAGCCTTATTGAGTCTTCCCTCTCCCTTTTGTCCCAAGTTTTTTGTGCTGGAATAAGTTAGGACTTGCATTGAGTCCTTTCTAGGTTATTACATTGGAGCTTAGAGGAGCCAAGAGTCACCCTCGATCATATTGCAGCTGTGCGAACAGTTTTTTTTTCTCTTGGGTTGCTGAAGTTTGTTTTGGTTGCTTAACTTTTAGGATTTGTTGCTATTCCTGGGTTGTATTGGTCCTTTCTCTTACTTTGGGTGTAGTATGGTGTAATGGGTGTGTAATGGACATGGTTTCCTTTGCAAAAGAAAATTCTCTTCACACCAGAAACTAGCAAGGAAATTGTGGTTTTGATGTTCCTCGTTTTCTGTCTCTTGTATTCTGTTATGCTCGAACTAAGTAAAGCTGCAATGTCTTGATTTGTGATTTGGATTCATTTACCTACCTCATTGGAACGATTTGATTGTGTATAAGTTACCTTGCTCATGACAAAATGAATGCCGCAAGTTACAGAAAGGATGTGGGCTGAGAAATATTGCAGAAAACAAAGAGAGCTTCAGTTTGCCTGAAGCTTTTGTTTGCATGAAGTCGCTTGAACTGTCCAGATTTGCATGCCTTTTCGTCCGACTCTTGGTGTTTAAATCTACAAGTTTCATGTTGCAAAGTGAGAGGATCGTGTGGTAGTTTTGTTTGGATTTGATTTCATTTGAAAGCTGGTTTTATGAAGTGTCGAATTGCAGAAATGTTTCGTAAGCTTTGCATGAACTTGCATGAAAAAACTTTCAAAATTTGCTCCTTCATCCCCTAAGTTTCCCTTTATCTTACAAAGGCCCAATTATGTTCTAATTTCTTGCAATTGGGTCCTAGAGTAATTGCAATTTAACCTCTACATTTTCATATAATTTTGATTAGGCCCTAAAACTTTCTGATATTTGCGATTTGATCCTTGGCAGCTTTAATTTCGCAACTCCATTGCTTGCTTGCTTCAATTAACCACCATACTTTGTATAAACTGTATTTAATTCATAATTTTAAGGGCTTTATGACCAATTGAGCTTGCTTTTGTATATTTTCTTTAATTCCCTCAATTAAAGTGATGCCTTGACTCTTTTATTATTTTGGAGGGTAAATAAGTAATTTCACTCCATTAGGGCTCCAACTCCAAGGAGGTACACCCTATCTCTTATTTCTTACTCTATTTGAGCTTACGTGCCCTATGTGACTTTACGTGTTTAATTGCATGTCTCTTGAATGTTTTTTTTCATTATTTTTGTTATTTATTTTATTTATTTATTTATTCGCTTTATTGGCTTTTGTTTTGTATATTCATTTTTTGTTCAATTTTGATCATTTGAAAAGCACTTGAATGCCAAAATTGTAATAGTTAGGTTATTATTTTATTTATTTATTCCTTTTCCCATTAGATTGTAGTAGGGCTTCCCAAGTGTAATAGATAGGGGTTTATTTGCTTCATTTTGCTTTGTGAGTGATCTGCATGCCTATGTGCTATGTGTTACCGCTTCCCTAGGTTTCTGCATCCAGATAAGCATGCTTATGTGCTACGTGCTATGTGAAACTATGTGTCTTGCATGTCTATTTGCTTTTAGTATTATATCTGATTATGTGGATGGAATGCACGTTACCGTGGCTGGTCCAATGCTAGTCATGGTCTTCCCCTCGAGCTCTCATAATGTTCAATGCTTGTGAGAGCATGTTAGTTAAGAGTTAGTCCAATGCTAGACCCAATAGGGCCGTTCCCCTTTTGCCAGTGTCATATCTGCATGCCTCACTACAACTTCATGCATATTTTCATTTTAGTATTGCTCATTTCTGCATGCTCCCTTAACCTTTCCCTTACACGTTTAGAGCTGCATTCTCATCTTAGACTAGCTCATTTGCTTGCATAGGTTAGGGAGTTACCTTTTTTGGTAAGGGAAACAGACGAGTATGGCTACACATAGCCTTAGCACGCTTGTTTCCTTTCTAACCAAAAGGCAAATCAAAAGTCACGATTTAGGGTCTTCTCGTACCCGATATGCTTGCATTCCCTAGACTCATGTATTCTAATCCACTCTATCATTTTGCACACTCTCACTTTACTTTACATCTGCCCATTTACACTTTACCTACTAATTTGCACACTTGCACCTTACACTCTCTCTCATTTGTATACGTGCACTTTCACATACTCATTTGCACCCTTGCACTTTACACACCCATTTTCACACTTACACTTTGCACATTTGCACTTGGCACTCGTTTTTACGCTCAAAGACATTTTCACACACTCTCATTTTTCTCCATTATTACTCAAGCATTCATTTGCATTTATTCATGACCTCTTTGAGGGTTCACCATTGGCTATCACAATTCATGTAATTAGGACCAATCGAGCCTCAAAAGAGATATTTTGTCCCATTCGAACCACTCATTAGATTTAGGTTTGCATTCAACTAACTTAGGTTAGCGTAAAAGGGTGCCTTAGACTTCGTCTTTGCCTTCCCTTTTATCAACCGTGACCCCCGAACTCGCCTCTTTGATTTTCGTAGACTAGGAGTCATCTAAAAAGGTTTTTACTTCATTTTTTTCAAAAACTACTTTTTGGGTGACTTGGTACACCCCAACTCAATACCAAGTGGCGACTCCTACCTTTCTGTTTAAAACCTTTTTAGATTATCATTTTGGCCAAACCGTCGCATTTAAAAGTCCCATGGTCTTTCCCTTTATTTCTCACATTCACACACTTCACATATTTCACGCACACTACACATTATGGTTTCAAACAACTTTATTTTTCTTTATTTATTTCAAAAATTGGGGCGCGACAATTAACATTCATGAAATTTATTAAACTTTTATGAAAGGAATGGAGGAAGTAGGATAAATTTTAAAAAATAAAATAATAGAAATTAAAGAAGAAGAAAAACGATGAATACATCTTTGCAAAAATTAGAATATAATTATTAGAGTAATTTAGATTTACCCACTAATGATTGAGTTTGAATCTACGTCTAATTTAATTAAGTAAAAATAAGTGATCCAAATCTGTCAATTTCATACCCACTAATTAATGGGTTAATTTGGTCACCCATTTGAATCCAATTAAATTACACATGCAAACTCATTTATTAATAGGCGAGCCAAATAAATAAGTTACCATTTACATTTTATAAATAGATAAAAATAATAGTAGAATAGGAGACAAGTGGGTTGTAAAATTGGATAAGAGATAGGATAATTGGGTGGGAATGAGATAGAGCAAAGAAAAAATAGGCTTTGATAAAACAAGAAAGGGTTGTAGGGATACATAAAAATTCGATAAGATTTGAAGGAACGACGAAAGTTTGTAGGGATGCGAGAAAGTTAGATTCACAAAGTGAAAAAGGAGAGGAGGTTGGGAGGTGAAAAAAATGGCATGAAGGAGGAGAATATGAGAGAAATGGGTAATAATATTGTATTTAGTCATATTTCTCCTTCTCATATAAACCCGTGCATAGCACGGGCCAAAATACTAGTGTCTATGTATTACCAATACTTCCCCTTCTCTATTCTCTCATTATCCTCTATCAGTAATTTTCAAACTGTCTGGGATTGACTTTATTATCATGACTTTCATCAATGGTAACCACTTTTATAAGCCTTCCAAAATATGGAAATCTGAAAAATATAAGAGGCAAAAGATGAGGGAAAATTTCTTGAAATAATGTTGAAAAAAAAAAGATTGCAAAAATGGAGTGATTGTGGTGGGTTTTCTTAATCCAGCCTCGCCGCACATCTCAATTACAGAAACTAGGAAAATTGATTTTTGTTTAATTTTTTTCTAAACAGTATCGCCATATGTTTTAAAACCCGAACCGTCAATTGAACCGGTGAAGTGAAAGGGTCGAGGTTCAACCAGTCGGACCGGTTCAACCCCCGTTCAATGAATTTTTTAAAAAATAATTTATAAATATATATATATGCACAAAATAAGACATGCAATGGACTAATTTAAAACTTTATATGATGAAAAGTTTACTATTTTTGAATAACTTGAATTTTCAAAAATAAATTTTTTAAATTATAAGTTAAAACAAATAAATTTCATCTCAATTTTAGGGGTGGCAATTTCTGACATGACCCAAAAACATGACACGAACCTAACACGAAAGTAATGGGTTTGGGTTGAGGTTTCGTGGGTTCGGGTCAGAATCGGGTCGAACCCGATGAACCTAAAAAGAAAACAGGTCGATTTCGGGTCAACCCGTGGTGACCTGATATGACCGATATAACCCGTTTACGAATTAAAAATAATTTAATAAACATAAAAATTATTTTATCTAACTAAACTAAATCATTCTTTTCTTCAAAGGCATTAATTACTTAATCCTAAATGAATTTATTTAACTTGTGTGAAGTTGAAATTATTATATTTGGACAAATAATATATTATATTATTTTTTACTTTTATGCTGTTTTAATTTATTTTATATTTGGTTTGGGATAAAACACTTTTACGGTGTTTAATTTATTTTAGATTTGGTTTGAAATTATTTATTTAAATTTTTATTACTTGATGATGTAATTAATTTTGTGAAAAATTGATTTTATTAGAAATTACAGTGATAAATTAATAAATTAAAATTAAGTTTCGAGTCATTTCGGGTCGACTCGCCAACCTAAAATTTTCGGGTTCGTGGCAGGTATCCTGACCCGTTTCGGGTTGGCGGGTCAAGTTCAGGTCAGCGGGTTTTTTGTTATATTTAGACCTCAACCCGACCCGCCAACCCGAACTCGACCCGATTGCCACTCCTACTCAATTTCAATTATATCTACCAAAAAAAATCTTAAATTCAACCCAAAAATAGCACAATATTTTGAAATTATACAAAATTCACGTCTATGAGAATTTGACATTGTGAACTTAAATTTTAATTTACGTCTTTGGGATTTAGAGATTATAATTTAAAAAAGAAAGTTTGGAGTTCGAAGAAAGTCAAGAGAATCGACAATAAAAATGCAAACTTGATAAGAAACAAAAAACGAGATAAAAGTGAGTGGTTGTGGCATTAAATAATTTGGGTTAAAGAAAAATTATTCTTTTTTAACTTTTTTCAATTTAATGGACAAAAACAAAATTAAAAGATGGAAGAAAATATCAATAAATTAAAACTAAAGAGGTTTGATTAAAAAGGGAATGACAAAAGAAAAGAGGAGAGAGAGAGAGAGAGTTGAAAATTAAAAAGAGAGAGTTGAAAATTAATGAGATTTTGTAAGAAAAATGGAAAAAAGAAATATGGATATTTGTTTTATATAAATAAGTTATCAAAAAAAGCAAATAAGATGTGATGGTGCAGTGGTTACTACATTGGTCATCTATTACAAAGAAGGTCTTAAGTTCAAATCTTGTTAGAAGTATAGGAGTGCAAACGAATCGAGCCGCTCGCGAGCGGCTCGATTCAAGCTCGACTTGAGCTCGAGCTCAAAATATTAAGTTCGTTAGCTCGCGAGCTCGAGTATATATATATTTATTTTTTTTATTTTTATTTTTAATAGTAAAATTACATAAATATCCTTAATATTTTATTATTTATTAAGAAAAAATATTATTTTATTTATTTTTTAAAAAATAAAATAATTTTTTTTTATTTTTTTCGAGCTCGAGCTTGAAAATTACTAGCTCGTCGAGCTCGAGCTCGAGTTCGAGTTCGAGTTCGATGAAATTAAGTCAAGGCTTGACTCGATAAGGCCAAAGCTTGACTCGGCTCGGCTCGTTTGCAGCCCTAAGAAGTATTTTGCAAAACTTTAAAAAAAAAAAAAAAAGTGGTGAAACTTGAAAACCGGTTCAAGTCGGTTCGATGGTTTCAAGTTTGACCGATTTTCTGACAAAGCCAACTCTAACATAGAACCGGACCGATGCCATGGCCGGTTCGCGGTTCAACCGGTCGAACCGCCCGGTCCGGTCCGATTTTCAAAAACTCAAAGAGAACATCAGTCAAATTCTACATATTTGTTACATCTATTTGTTTAACCCATAAAACTTAGGAAAAATGATTAATATGGTCATCGTAGTCTTGTACAATATGTTACACAGATTGTGCACCAGTTGATAACAACCTAGAAATAAAGAGCATTGTTGGCCTAGATTGTGGATCAACATGTAGACATTCTCTTGCTACTTTGAGAACGGATGCCAGATTGTTTTCAATTTCTTGATTGGGATACAGAAGTCTTTGATCGAACAAGTCTTTCAGTTCTATTTTCTCGGGCTTTGAAGACACTAGATAAGCAATCAAGTCACCGGGGTGCTTTCCTTTGATTACTTCCATTGTCAGGACCCCAAAGCCATAAACATCACACTTTTCAGTTACTTTCATTGTGTAGGCAAATTCTGCAAGGAAAAGTTGGAAAATTATGTCGTCACTCGTGATAACATGTGATCGTATTAAAAACTAGTAGTTAATAAATCAAAGACGGGCAAAAAACATTATTACCTGGTGCAACATATCCACATGTTCCTGCAAGAGAACTCCAATTAGATGAGTCTTTTTTCAGAAACTTAGAAGTGCCAAAATCTGAAACATGAGCTTCGTCTTCTGAATCGAGCAAAATGTTGTTGCTTGATATGTCCCGATGTACAATTGCTGGTGAACAATCATGATGCATGTAAGATAAAGCTTGAGCGATGCCTTTGATAATTTTTAACCTCTTCTGCCAGCCTAGTTCAATAGCTTCTTCTTCTATGCTCAAGATTTTGGCCAAACTCCCTCTTTCAAGATACTCATAAACCAAAAATGAGTGCTGAGAATTGGAGCAGAAGCCCAAGAGTTTTACAATGTTTCGATGCTTGATTTCTGTCAAGGCTCTTATCTCATTCAAGAAACTTCTATGACTTGCCATCTCTGGCATGTTGTGAAGTCTCTTTACAGCTACTACATCCCCTGATGAAAGCTGTGCTCTATAAACACTTCCATAACCTCCTTTCCCTATGCAAAATACTTCACTGAACTCTTGTGTAGTCAATACTATTTCTTTATACAATGCTTTGCCATCATAACCATAAATGGCTCTTCTTCAAATCCATATCTTCCAATCCTAAAATTTTTTTCCTTTGATCACGCAATTTGAGAATACCAAAGAATGCACCTAGAAGTATGAATGACCCCAGAAGAGGAAATACAATTGTGAGAACAAGTTTTTTCCTCTTATTTTTGACATGGCTTTTGATTAATGCAGAACTTTCACAAGCTCGTAACCCTGTAATATTGCCACACAAGCCTTTATTTCCCTTTACTTCTTCTATGGTTAAATTCACAAAGGCTTTGCCACTTGGAATTGGACCCTCTAAATTATTGAAAGAAATATTAATTTGCAATGAACCAGGCAATTCTGCTAAAGCCTTTGGGATTAAACCAGAGAGGTTATTGTGGGAGAGGTCCAATGTTCCCAGACTCTGCAAACTTCGGAACTCTGATGGTATCTCTCCTGTGAAGAAATTTAGACTCAAATCTAGTTCAGAAAGTTGGGTCAACTTGCCAATCTCGAATGGAATCTTTTGGCTGAAAATGTTGTTGCTCAAGTTCATGTAAAACAAGTGCTTCAAATCTTCCAAATGTTCTGGAAAAGATCCATTCAAGGAATTTGTGGATAGGTCTAGATAAAGAAGTTCGGTTAGCATTCCCAATTCCTGAGGTACACCACCAAGAAATTGGTTGTCATGTAAATCTAGTTTAAGCATAGAGGTCAACTTCCCCACTACCCTTGGTATCTCCCCGGATAAAAAGTTTGAAGAAATGTCAAGTGCATGCAGTTGAGATAAATTTCCAAATTCTAAAGGTATACCACCTGTGATGTTATTCTTTGCAATTATCAGGGTTTTCAAGATTTTGCATTCAACCCAGTTGCTGGAGAGTTCACCGTAGAACTCATTGTTGCTGAGATCTATGAAGTCCAGGAATGGATAGATGCCGAACATTTCTGACAAGTTACCGTGGAAATGGTTCCCATTGAAACGGGTCCTAATCAAGCTTGAGCAATTTTTCAAGCTTCCAGGGATTGGACCTGTAAGCACGTTCTCAGATACAGAAATGATTTGGAGTGAGCCATTTTGACATAGCAATTCTGGCAATGGACCAGAGAGCTGATTTTGATCCAATACCAAAATTGCCAACTTTTTCAAGTTTCCAAGCTTTTGTGGAATGGAACCAGAAAATTGGTTTTTTCGGAGAAACAGTTTTTCCAAGTTACTCAAGTTACCAATTGAAACAGGAATGGAACCACTAAGTTGGTTTTCGCCCAATTCCATATTGGTAAGGAGTTTTAGATCACCCAATTCCTTTGGAATTGGACCTGAAAGTTGATTGTCAAAGAGAATTAGACCAATCAAATTGGATAAAGTTCCAAGTGACTTTGGGATTCCACCAGAAAGATTATTTTGAGACAAAATAAGAAATTGAAGTGAGATCATATTCCTGATCGTAGGAGGAATGGGTCCAGATAGGAGATTATGGGAAAGGTATAAGTTAACTAGCCTAGTGAGGTTACCAAAAGTGGCTGGAATTGAACCTATCAAAGTGTTGTTGTCCAGATAAAGTTCAATCAGATTATGCAGAGTTCCAATTCCTGATGGAATTGGACCTGAAAGTTGATTACTTCCGAGAGCTAAATGAGTCAAGTTTCTCAAGTTGCAAATTTCAGGTGGGATTTCTTGTGACAGCTCATTAACTGAGAAATCAAGATAAATGAGCTTCGACAAGTTACCTATTTCACGAGGTATGCTGCCAAAGATCTGATTCAGGCTAAGTTCAAGATATTCAAGATTTGGGAGGGATGAAAATGGGAAGTCATAAAGGCTACCTTTTATGCTGTATTCTGAGAGATTCAACCTGTTGACACTTCCATTAATGCATGAAATACCAGCCCAAGTGCATGGAAGGTTGGAAGAATTCTTGGCATTTTTGGGTTGGAGGTTCCACGAGGTTAGCAAGCTATTGTTCTGGTTTTGAAAACTGGCTTTCCATTTCAAAAGACCAGCCGCCTCACTAGCAGAATCGGAAGCGATACCTTTGGCTTTGGGATGAGATGATGGGAAAAGTAGGACCATAATGAATATGGAGATAAATTCAAAAAAACCCATGACTACTTTCGAGTTCAACTCAAGTTTGCCCAGGTTGCTATGTGTACCATAAATAAAGCTAGTATTTATCCTGTGTTCCCAGCTGTACAAGGAAGACTTCCGAGGTTATCCTGTATTCCCAGCTGTGTTTCTGTCCTTTTCTTCTTAATTTTCCAATTTCTTTTCTTTCTTTCGGAGATTGAAACAATTAAGATGTCGACTTCGACGGCCAAGAAATTTAATGCAATGAAATGTCTTGATAAGATTGAACATTTTGACATTCTGTCACTGATTTAGGAAATATAAAGATGACTTTCCTACTATATCTGCAGAAGAAGGTGACTCGCAGTGCCTTCTATAGTATAGAGATGGAGTAGCGGTTACCAAATTAGTAAGAATGACGATCAATCTACAGGCTAAGCTATTTATGGTATAGATCTGTATTTTCTGGAGAGGGATTATGCTTAATTATTTGGTTGTAGATTTTATGAAATAGAAGTGAGAAATTGCCAAAAGATGGTTTTTTTTTTTTTCCAAATTTTCATGGGCAGATTTAATTGGTCATAGTACATTTGTTATGTTTGATATCAAAACTTCAAAGTTTGTTATGTTTGATTTCGAGTATTTTTTGCATTCGCACTTTACTTATGATCTCCTGTTAGCTAGCGGCATAGACAGAGGATCTGCTCTCCATAAAAACATAGGGAAAGTTCTTTCCACATTCATTCTAGATGCCTATATAGTAGGATGTCAAATCTTTTATACTGCATCATGATATCTTAGACTACTTGTAAGTTCAATTAATATTGAAATATAATTTTCCATAATAATTAATTATCTTTTGTATTTAAAATAATTTTTTTCTTATATACAAGGAAACAAATGTTTTAAGATATTTTAAATAAACTTTATTTATAAATTTTATATATTACCAAGTATTTATAAATATTCTTTTATTGGGCCATTGGTTGAAGCAGTGAACCATCCATGTATGTCAACTTCCTTGTCGGGCGAGTTTAATAAATATGATTAAATATAATTTTTTAGAAGATGGTAGTCCTGTTTTGCTACAAATTTAATTTGATGCTAACGTTTATGTCAAAGGCCTAACAGACTTTCACCGTCAATATATATTTTCTAACAAATTTGATGTTGGGCCCTTGTTCGTAAAGGTCCGGCCAACCGTCAAGATCAATCCAGTAGCGATCGGCTTGATGCAATTATAACATTGGGTCCTTGTGTGCGAAGGTCCAACATATAGGATCAACTTGAAGAACTTTTGGATGGAAACAGCTGATGTTTTCAAACAAATTTAGTGGTGGGCAGTTGTTAGTAAAAGTCCCATAGGCGAGGTTGATTTTAAACATATTTAATGTTGGGCCTTAATGGCAAAGGTCCAAAAGACTTTTCAGTCGAGATGAGGTTGGCTGTCCAAGTCTTTTCCTCCAAGTAATTCTCTACAAATTAATTACTACATTTTGAAAGCAGTTGTTAACGAAAAGAATTTATTTAAGAGCTCGAATATACTTATCATCTTGACTAAAGAAAGTCTTTTGGGATACAATAAAAAAGTATTTTTTCATTTAAGAACGCTGATACATATATCATCTAATCGAGAAGTTTACTTAGACTTTTTAAGTTCTTTAAAAAGTAATAATCAATTAGTAGACGCTAAAAAGACATTAGTTGGAAGAAAAGTCTTTAAGGGGATAATGACAGAAGATCAAAGACTAAAACTAAGGAGTGCCAAAATCTTAAACGTGACCCGATGTACAATTGCGGGTGAACAATCATGATGCATGTAAAATAAAGCATGAGCGATGCCTTGGATGGTTTTCAACTTCTTTTGCCAGTCTTGTTCCTTGGCTTCTTCTTTGACGCTCAAAATTTTGGACAAGATTCCGCTTTCAAGGTACTAATAGACCAAAAATGAGGGCTGAGCATGAGCTTGAGCAGTTTCGCAAACTTCTAGGTATTGGACCTGTAAGCATGTTCTTAGATACAGAAATGTTTTGGAGTGTGCCATTTTGAGTCAAAGTAGTTCTGGCAAGGGACTGGATAATTGATTTTAATCCAATTCCAAGATTATGACAGGTATCGAGCCTGTGCAATAATAAAAATAGAACCTAACTACCACTAAAAGCAGTTAATAATTAACCCTAGGTACTGGAGCAGGGACTCTAGGTGTGCAATGGGCTACTTGATTCACCCTATTTCCAAAGAGTTTGCTTAGATATATACACTTTGCCATACCTGTTTTTTATGTCAAATTTGTGCTAATTCTTGTATACCACTTAATCTTTGCAATCTTTTTCCAAAAGTTTTTTTGAATGCATAGTAATTTTTTCCCTCCACAAAAAAGAAAAGTTAAAACATTTCTTTACTCATCCAATAATCATTTATCATCTAATCAAATTTTTACTTTTGTTTGAATAATGGATTTTAAAAATTATTTTCGTTTCATGAACAAAAAAATTAAAGCAACCACAGAAATAATGGATTAAATTTCTTTTGTAGTAGCATCATTTGGTGCTTCGGTTGTAACTCTTTTGCTTTGTTGTTTTCGTCGTACTTTAAAATGGTTAGTGCGACCCATATCTTGATCAATAATCATTCTTCGCCTGTTACGGTGTCATATCCCGCTGTCGCTGACGGCGGTGGCCGCTGCACCAATAGCCCATAATACCACCAGCAGAAATTGTCCCCTTCATGGTTGCAGGTTGTACCCGGTGGCGAGCCTGAATCAAGCTGTATTTTGCGACCGCTTTTGCCCCCAACCAATGTTTTAAAAATCGGACCGTTAATTGAACCGGTGAAGTGAAAGGGTCGAGGTTCAACCGGTCGGACCGGTTCAACCTCGGTTCAATGAATTTTTTTAAAAAATAATTTATATAAATATATATATGTACAAAATAAGACATGTAATGGACTAATTTAATATTTTATATGATGAAAAGTTTACTATTTTTTAATAACTTGGATTTTTAAAAATAAATTTTTTAAATTATAAGTTAAAACAAATAAATTTCATCTCAATTTCAATTATATCTAAATCCAACCCCAAAATATCACAATATTTTGAAATTATACAAAATTCATGTCTCTGAGAATTTAGATATTATGAACTTAAATTTTAATTTACGTTTTGGGATTTAGAGATTGCAATTTAAAAAAGAAAATTTGGAGTTCGAAGGAAGTCAAGAAAATCGAAAATAGAAATGTAAACTTGATAAGAAACAAAAAATAAGATAAAAGTGAGTGGTTGTGGCATTAAATAATTTGGGTTAAAAAAAATTCTTTTTTAACTTTTTTCAATTTAATGGACAAAAACAAAATTAAAAGATGGAAGAAAACATCAATAAATTAAAAATAAAGAGGTTTGATTAAAAAGGGAGTGACAAAAGAAAAGAGGATAGAGAGAGAGAGAGAGTTGAAAATTAAAAAGAAAGAGCCATGAGGGATGAGATTTTGTAAGAAAAATGGAAAAAAGAAATATGAGTGTTTGCTTTATATAAATAAGTTATCAAAAAAAACTAATAAGATGTGATGGTGCAACGGTTAATACATTGGTCTTTTATTACAAAGGTCTTGGGTTCGAATCTTGATAGCTGCATTTTGCAAAACTTAAAAAAAAAAAAAAAGGGAAAGCTGAAAACCGGAAAACCGCCGGTTCAATCCGGTTCGGCGGTTTTCACGGTTCAACCGGTTTTTGACCGATTTTCTAGCAAAGTCAACAATGTCATTGAATCGGACCGATGCCATGGCCGGTTCGCGGTTCAACCGGTCGAACCGGCCGGTCCGGTCCGGTTTTCAAAAACATTGCCCCCAACAAGATCTTCTGTCATTTCTGCCGGAAACATGGGTGTTACCTATCATTGTCATATTCTACGTTTTAAGGGTTTTATTTCTTTCATTTTTGACGCGTAAATTGATGACGGGTTGACTGACTTTTCATACACAAGTACTAATTTGCAACTTTAGAGTTACGTGTTAGAAATTATTTTGTTCTGGGTCGTAGCATCTCGAGTTGAGCTGGGCACCAGGCCCGGATTCCGAGTGAACTTGGAGGAAGTATGCCCAATCTCAACTAGGTAAATATTCATAGGGTTTTCTAACGGTTGCACTTAAGTATTCGTTAATACGTTTAATATTCATCTAATTTATCATATAGGCACAAATACTAATAATTATTTTTTTCTTTTATTTATATATTTTTCTTATGCAATCTTGCATACTCTCTCTTATATTTATTTACTTTTTCTAATTAATCTTATATTTTAAAAATATAATATTGAAATACATCTTAACAGGTGCCACACCTATTAGACAAACCAATATTTATATATTTAAAATATACCTTTTTGAACATAATAATTACTATCTCTGTCCTACTTTAATAATTTTATTTTCCGCTTTCATACATCCAAAATTATAGTCCACCTTCCAATTCAAGAATATAGTTAAGTTTTAACTTCTGCAAACTACGCTTATTTAGTATGCTTCGTTATCAGTAAATATAAGTTATCTTATTTAATACATTCAACTTTTTCACCTTTGATATATGTCTTGAATGGTGCAATATACCATCATCATTATTGCTGTTATAATTAAAGTAAAAGTATAGTTATTTGTGATACTCCTAATATTAATATAAGGGTATTTTAGAAAAACATTAGGCTAGATTTATTTTTCTAACAAAGTTAACTAATTTTTTGTTATAATTAATGTAAAAGTATAGTGATTAATGATACTCTTAATATAGATTTACCTTTCTAATAAAATTAACTAATTTTTCTTAAATTGTGTGAGAACAAAAAATCAATACTATCAAAGTGAAACAAAAGTAGTAACATCTAAATAAACTTTATTTATAAGTTTTATATATTACCAAGTATTTATAAATATTCTTTCACTGAGCCATTGGTTCAAATGTTCAATCACCTACTCAGTGGCGAACCATCCATGTCGTCTCTCTGTCGACCCAGACGGGATCCTCTGTCCAATTTTCTGTGTCCAATTTCCTGTCCAACACAAAACTACGTAGTTTCACTTATTCTTGTGGCTGACGTGGCACATAAAAATAAATGCCTGTTTGGCTCAAGCACCAAGCAACAGCCCTGTCAAATTGTAACCATTCACCGTGAATTCCTCCAAAGCAAACCACTAGCCTAACGGAAAAGACATAGCAAAATTTGAGACATACAGAGAGACAATCAAATCCTTGGAAGTACAAAGCAAAATTTGCAGCTGGGCCTAACGGAAAGAATAATCTAAAAAATTGGTGAAGGAAAACAAATTGTCCTTCTCGCTTTCTTTGAAGGAAAACAAATTGTGTTTTAACATTTTCAGATAGAAAAAGTGTTTCCTGTACCTTTTGCAATCTATTTTTTATTCTGGTAAATTGATTCCTCTTTTTGTTTTTTAAGTAGAATTATGTCTTCATTGATACAGTGTTCATTTAATTTATAATCCATCTCTTGGGGAAATATGGTTAAAAACTGACATATTTCATTGGCTTGGTTGACAAAGTTGCTAATTCAATGAAAAACCATGTGATGGATAAAAATTGAAAACCTTTAAACATCATGGAGACCTCTGCTATTTTAAGATGTAATAGCTGTTTTCTTTTCTTACCACCCCCCCTTTCCCAGAGAAAAAAACACCACCCCACCACCCCACCCACATACACACATTTTATAAGGCATACGGATTGCGGTGGTAAACAAATATATGTGCTGCAATTTTGTTCACGATGATTGTTGTTTCAGATGTCAATGCCTAGAAGATTATATGCTTAGCCACTTTATTTTTTTATTTTTGGTTTTATGGAATTATATATTTCCTTTTCACATACAGTGATTTTTGTGATCACTGCTAAACCGGGGAAAGTAGAAGGTGCTGTGATTTGATTGCGTTGTCTTTGAATTGTTTATCCTGTTTGAGCATTTTTTATGATGTTGCAGAGAGAGTCTATCATCGACATCTTCTATGAGAAGCACTTGGGTCATTTGATTGATGTCATAACATCCTCATGCCCACCTAATAGCGTTGCTCAAGCTGTCAGTAAATCTGGGAGATCAGATGAAGAAAGTGGAAATCAAATTAGTGTCAAGCCAGAAATATTATTAAACATTTGTGATCTGCTATGCTTTTGCGTTTTGCACCACCCGTATAGAATAAAGTAAATTCTTGTAACCTTTTCCCATAACTATCAAAAATAGATAACATTTGTGACGTGCTTGTTGTTCCTATAACCAAAATGAATAATGATAAATACAATATTGCATTAGATAAATGTTAGTAAATATGGCCATAAACGATGATTGTTGTTTCAGATGTCAATGCCTTGGGAATTGTTATGGTAGTAATAGGGTTTTGGGAATTGTAATAAAGATATGTAAATAAAGGAAATCCAAAAAAGAAGAGAGATTCAAAAGTATAATGGAGTCAAACAGGCATTTATTTTTATGTGCCACGTCAGCCACAAGAATAAGTGAAACTACGTAGTTTTGTGTTAGACAGAAAATTGGACACAGAAAATTGGACAGAGGATCCCGTCTGCTGTCGACCTCCTTGTCGGGTGAATTTAATAAATATTATTAAATATTATTTTTTTCTACAAATTTGATTTGATGGTCGCGCTTAGCGACAAAGGCCTAAAAAACTTTCAAGTCAAGATATATTTTCAAACAAATTTAATGTTGGGCCCTTGTTCGTAAAGATCTGACCAACCGTCAAGATCAATCCAGTAGCGATTGGCGTAAGACAATTACAACATTGGGTCCTTGTGTGCACAGGTCCAACATGTTACGATCAACTTGAAGAAATTTTGGATGGAAACAGACGATGTTTTAAAACAATTTAGTGATGGGCAGTTGTGAGAAAAAGTCCGATAGTCATGGTTGATTTTAAACAAATTTACTGTTGGGCCTTATTGTCAAAGGTCCAAAAGACTTTTCAGTCAAGATAAGGTTAACTATCCAAGTGTTTTACTCCAAGTAACTGCCTACTAATTATTTACTACAATTTGATGAATGCAGTTGTTGACGGAAAAAAATTATTTAAGAATTCGAATATATTTATCATCTTGACTAAAAAAGTCTTTTGCGACACAATAAGAAAGTCCTTTTTCATTTAAGAGCGCTGATATATATCATCTAATCGAGGAGTTTACTTAGACTTTTTAAGATCTTTAAAAAGTAGTAATCAATTAGTGGACGTTAAAAAGACATTAGTTGGAGGAAAAGTCTTTAAGGGGATAATGACAAAAGATCAAAGACTAAAACTAAGGAGTGCCAAAATCTTAAACGTGACCCGACGTACAATTGCTTGATCTATCCCGACGTACAACTACTGGTGAACAATCATGATGCATGTAAAATAAAGCATGAGCGATGCCTTGGATGGTTTTCAACTTCTTTTGCCAGTCTTGTCCCTTGGCTTCTTCTTTGACGCTCAAAATTTTGGACAAGATTCCTCTTTCAAGGTACTAATAGACCAAAAATGAGTGCTGAGCATGAGCTTGAGCAGCTTCGCAAACTTCTAGGTATTGGACCTGTAAGCATGTTCTTAGATACAGAAATGTTTTGGAGTGTGCCATTTTGAGTCAAAGTAGTTCTGGCAATGGACTAGATAATTGATTTAATCCAATTCCAAAACTACTGACTATTTTAGGCTGTGTTTGGACAGCCATTTTCTATCTAAAATTGTTATGTTTTTCATGAACATATTTTTCTATCACCTTTTTACCTTACATACATCAAATCATTACAATAATTTTTCTACAAAAAATCCAGAAAAATGCAATCCAAACACAACCTTAAGTTTCCAAGCTCTTGTGGGATGGTACCAGAATATGGTTTTTTAGGAGATACTGTTTTTTTAAGTTACTCGAGTTACCAATTAAAATAGGATTGGAACCATATTAAGTTGGTTCTTACCTAATTCATATCTAAAAGGAATTTTTGATCACCCAAATTCTTTGAAATTGAACCAGAATGTTGTTGTCAGGGAGATATAAATGCATCAAATTGGTTAAAATTGCCTAGCGACTTAGGGATTGAACCAATAAGATCGAATTAGGAATGGAACCTAATAGGTGATTTTTGAATAGATATAAGTTGACTAGCCTATCGAGATTCAAAGAGACTGTGGTAGGGGCTAGTGGGTATACAGACCCAACTAGACCAAGGGAGTGCTATGACACAATTCTTAAATTTTTTTCGCTGCAGGTGAGGTTTGAACCCTCACCTACAGCCCAAGGAGGGACTTAAGTCCCTCCCTGGTAGCCACTGAGCCATTGGTCCAGTGGTTTGTTACTTTGTATAACAAATGATGCTAGTATTTAATTATCCCAACAAAACATGAAAAATTTCAGAGGTCTTCTTGTTCTGTCCCTTTCTCCTTTCCCTTCTTCTTTGGTTTTACTTTTTTTGAGATTTAAACACGCATAAAATGTCTATTTCGATATCTAAGAAATGTAAAGCAATGAAATGTTTTAATGAGATTGACCGTTTTTATCTTCCATGACTAATTTTTCCTACTGAATCCACAGAAAAAGGTGATTCGAGTAGCTTTTGGAGAAATATCTAAACCATGATCAGTCCATAGGCTAAGCCATTTATGTTGTAGTTCTATAATTTCTGGTGACAGATTATGCTAGAAAATTCGATAGTATTTTCAAGACAAATTATGCTATTTATGTTGTAGTTCTATATTTTCTAGAGACAGATTATACTAAATAATTCGTGAAATTCAAGAAAGTCAGAATAAATTGGCTAAAGCTAAATTTTTATCAATTCCAGGCAGATTTAGTTGGTCGTAGTACTTGTCCAACTAGAATTTAGTTGGCATCGGTATCAAAACTTATAAAATTTTCTATTTATTTTTTAGTTTTTTTGGCTTCAGGTAAATATACTCTTTTCTTTTCTTTTTAGTTAATAGGCCAGAACTAGGAGAAGCATTTGATTAGAAGGACAATTTGATTAAATTCAGATCTGAAAGTTTAGGACTATTTATGCTGATGGATTCCAAAAATTTTATATTGCAACTAAAATCTCCTCCAAAAAGTTCAAGAATGTCCAACACAACATACATATAAACATGAAACACAACATTGTTCAGAATTTTTTTTTTGTTTTTGTGAAGAGTGGTTTTCTGTTGTACAACTTTGATCATTTTATGTTCTTTGATAATGTCAGAAAGAAGGGTAAAAAACAAAAAATCCTCCTGTGGTAAGTCTAATACACAAAAAAGCCCCCTATGGTTTCAAAATATACAACACGACACCTCATGCTTTGAACTAAATTGTAAAGGTGACGGAATCCGTTAAATTTAACGGAAATGACTTATTGGAACATAAAAAAAAATTTTATACCTAATTTTTATCCAATATACCTATTCTACCCCTTAACCCTCAATTCTCTCTATTTAGAGAATAAAACAAATGATTTTTTTGAGCTATCTTTTGCTTAATTATATCAGGGCATTTTGGTCATTTTGTCCATTTTAAAGAGAGCCTATAAGGTTTTTCTTTATTATGGTGTGACTCATCTTTCCATTGTTTTAAATATCAATCATATTGTAAGTTATTTATTTTCTTCTCTCTCACATGTATTTTGAGTTATTGTTTTATCCCTTTAATCTATAACCTTACACATGTAATTATTATTAGGACAATAAATTTGGATTCTACAACTATGATGCATGAACAATAAAGACCTTTTATTCTATTTACCAACAAAAGAGAGCTGCTATGTACTGAATCCTTATGAAATAAAATAAATATATAAAGGTATCATTTTGAAAATAAATTTCTTATTATCTTGACATGTCTCAAATTATGTTCAACATGGTCTGATGAAACTAAAAAAGGGATGCAAAAAAATTCAAGTTTAATCGAGCTACATGCGCGTTTGCATTGAAATGTAGGTTTTGAGCATAACCAAGAGTTGGTATATTTGTTTTTCTCCAACCAACGATTGTTAGAGAAATGACCAAAAGCCCCCAAAAAACCTCCCATAAAATCCAGACAAGGGAGAACGAGAAATTTCAAGTTCATCTAACCATTTTTAGGTCAATTTCGTAACGTTATTGAGTTGTAAACTGATTGGGTTAGTAGTAATATTGTCAAAAAAAAAAAATGAATCGTGACTATAAATGACGAGATCCTTGGCACACCAGTTTGACTCTTATGAATTTTCTAATTTAATGAACCGAGCCTGCAAATATAAAATGCCTAAGAACTCAATATTACTATTACGGTCAGGTTAGGCTGTACCCTAATAAGTTCAATTTTAAAGTCATATTTGATACTAAATAGTTCCTAATATACTACATCACTTACTAGTTACACATGGAAAATGAAAAAAAGAATAAAGGATCAAGTTTTGGCATTTGAACATTAATAATTTTAACATTGTAGAACCTCCAAAAGTTTCGTGTAAATTGAATGATATAACGTTATTGAATTGAATTGATTTTTAAATATATTAATCTATTGGTCAAGATAAAGAGTAATGATATAATTGTACAACTATTAGAAATTTTAGTTGTTTCAATATAATCTGATGAATAATTGACAAACAAAGATGAATAAATTATTGCAAGAAAAATTAGGCAAGGTTTAAAAAAAAAAAAAGTAGTCAAGAGGGACTAAATCCACAACTCTCCATCCTAAATAGATGTGTCAAAATGGATGATTTGGACAGGTTTGAGTTGGTTAAAATGGGTAATGGGTACAAGAGAATCAACCCATGTATACCATTTAATTATATGGGTATAAATGGATAAGTCAAAAAATGAATTGGGTAACCCAATTACCCATTTATAACCCATTTATTTTAACTTTTTGTGAACTCATTTAAATTCAAATTTGCAAACTAAGTCATCAATTTATACCACTCTTTGCACCCATCATTAGTTTTAAATATTTACTTATAATGATCAATAAGCCTAATTACCAATTTTTTTTCTCATCCATACTCTATGTTACAAAATTACATATTATTTACTATTTGAACAATAAGAATATAAAAATTTGAACTAAATACTATAAAAGTTAACATAAAATCTTAATCTAAAAATTTTGAACCCTTAACATTTTTTTCGTGTGTAAATTTAAAATTTTATTTTGAAAAGTAGGAAAAGAGACTAGAACTTGTTATAAATTGGTATGAGCAAGTTAACAAACTAAGATAAAATAAAATGATAAGATAAAACCAACCAATAATAATAATAATGAAACAAAAGTAATTAACATCATGATAAAATGAAAAATCTGAAAAAAAAAGGTGGGGGAAGAGAGGAGGTTTGAAGGAAGACAATTCTAAATGGGTTAATTGGGTTTGATGGATTATCCAATAATACCCATTTATTAAATAACTCATTTATTAAATGGGTATTATTGGATAACCCATTTATGCCCATATATAAAAACTTAAGATACTCATACCCATCTATTCATGGGAGGGTATGGGTAAATTTAGTTAAATAGGTTTGTTTGCCACCTATAATCCTAAATATACCCTTATACCATTCTATTGTGAATTTAGAATAGAAAGGTATGAATTTACTACCTTCCTATTAAATAAGGATAAAGTAAAAATGATTTTTGGATACGACAGTTGTGATTATCTTCAAATATATTTGTTGATAGGCCTTGTTGGCAAGAATAGGGGCGCAAATGGTTGCAACTGAATAATTGTTGTACAGTTTTGTCCATTTCAAACCAATTGCGAGTCTTTTATTTGAACACGATCTAAAGTTAACATACATAAAAAATGACTGAGTCTTACATTTTTTTTAGACCAATCAACCTTCAAGAATGGTATCATTCTCAAAGGACTTCCAAGTCAAGATATATATTGCCTATCCCTATTCTTTTAAGAAAAAATGATGTGTTCCCTACCGACTCTTAAGGAACAAGGATATGTTGCCAGTCTTTAAAGGTCCAACCGTCAAGATCAAATTAGTTGTGTTTGGTTTCAAACAAGTTTAATTCTGGGCCCTTGTGCCCGAAGGTCCAACATTTATGATCAGCCTGACGTAATATTGGACGAGAAAAGTCATTGTTGTTTTCAAACAATTTTTTATGGCGGGGCAATTGTTAGAAAAGGTCAGAAACTCGTGGTTGATTTTTATAAAGTTTACATGTTAGGCCTTGTATTGGCAAAGGTCTAAAAGACTTGGTCCTGATGATGATGTGTAGCTACCCAAGTCTTTAAGTTACAAGGACGTATTGCCACGAGTCACAGTATATTTTCCAGATCATAAGTCGTTGTTTACAGAGGGTCGTATAAGTTATCCACTAATTTAGCTTTTACATTCGTAACAGGATTCAAATACACAATATTTCGTAAGAAAGTGATCTATTCTTAGCAATTGAACTAACTTGAGTTTTATATACCTAGATATAAGAACTAAAACAAATAATTGCAGGCAGCAACAAATAAAAATATAATAAATTTTTAGGGCCGTCATTTGCATGATGCCATTGCTCTCATAATTGCCAAGAACTTTAACCCATGGGGAATGGTGTGTTAGCCCCAAGATTTTGAAATTCCTATTTCCTTGATGTCGAAGTATTATTTCTTTTTAAATAAATCCATTTAGCACTAGTTTTCGCCACCTTAAAATATGTTATAAATTGAGCTAACCCTCCCTAGTCTACCCTTCCCCAACATTTTCCATCCGCATTGCCAATTCTTCATCTCCTTTCCTCATTTTGTCCTCTATCAATATCAAACAGTCTTTAATCAGTCATAACCACTTTTATATGCCTTTTCTAATCTGAAAAACATTAGGGGGCTAAGATGAGTCAAGGGTTTCTATAAGTAAGAGAAATGCATGTAATCACATTTGTAGTCTTCCTTTAGTCACTTTCACATTTAATTTCACTCTTCATTGGAAACCGACAACCCACTAAAAACAAAAACTATTGGAGACTTGACTAACGAATGCCTCGAGGAACTTGCCCTGAGAGCTTATATCTAACGAAGGATATGGTACCAGGACCAGAATATCTCTCCGAACTTGTATACACGATCAAAATGTTTAAAGTAATTTGCTAAATAGTACAAAATGCATCTTAGTCACAGATTTTGTTCAAACATAAACTTAAATAGTACAAAAGCGCATATAGGAAATGGGAAGCCGTGGCTTTGCTCATGTTTAAGATATGGTGTAAATATTTGGACATCCATGAAATTTTGGTGATATATATCAGCCCTCTTAAATAATTCTTTTTGTCAACAGCTGCTATCAAAAAGTAGTAATCAATTAGTGGACAAAAATAAGGAGATTACTTGGAGGCAAAGTCTAAGTTGTGGACTAGTTGAACTATGAAGTTTGGCTTTGAAGGGTATAATGAAAGAGTTTTAGAAGTTTAAATTACAAATAAGTTCAAGATATTGTATCCTATACTTCCCAAAGTTTCTATTTGTTCATCATACTGTTTTTATATTTTTTTCGTATCAATTCACCCACTGAATTACTAGCTATGAATAGATTACTTTTACAATAAATACAAACTCAGAACATTTCAAGACTTCGATACTGGCAGTAGCCCATTGTACTACACCTCTATATAAATACATAACCAGCAGCCACAATTTTTTTTTTTTTTTTCGCAGAATCTTGTGCCGCTAAAAACTCTGCCATATTCATCATCATGTCATCTTGTGCTGTTGCTTGATAGTGCTATGTAAGAAAACGAAAAATTGTGAGACACAGCAGCTGACAGGAGGCAATGTAGGCACCAAACCAAAAAAAAAAAAAAAAGTTATCAGATTCTGCATATCTGTTATATCTATTTACTTAACAAAACAAAACAAAAAGGGGGCAAAAAGATTTATATGGCCACGATTACTCACAAGATGTTACACAGACGATGCACCAGTTGATAACAGCCTGGAAATAAAGAGCATCGTTGGCCTAGATTGTGGATCAACCTGTAGACATGCTCTTGCTAGTTTAAGAACGAATGCCAGAATGTTTTCAATTTCTTCATTGGGATACAGAAGTCTTTGATCGAGCAAGTCTTTCAGTTCTATCTCTTCAGGGCTTGAAGACATTAGATAAGCAATCAAGTCACCGGGATGCTTTCCTTTCATCACTTCCATTGTCAGGACCCCAAAGCTATAAACGTCACACTTTTCAGTTACTTTCATTGTGTAGGCATATTCTGCAAGGAATTTTGGAAAATAATGTTGTGATAACATGTGATCATACTTGAATTTAGTAGCTAGCAAATTGATGAAAAAAAAAACCTCTATTACCTGGTGCAACATATCCATATGTGCCAGCAAGAGAACTCCAATTAGATGAATCATTTTTCAGAAACTTAGAAGTGCCAAAATCTGAAATGTGAGCCTCATATTCTGGATCAAGCAAAATGTTGTTGCTTGATATGTCCCGATGTACAATGGCTGGTGAACAATCATGATGCATGTAAGATAAAGCATAAGCAATGCCTTTGATGATTTTTAATCTCTTTCGCCATTCTAGTTCCTTAGCTTCTTCTTCTATGCTAAAGATTTTGGCCAAGCTCCCTCTTTCAAGGTACTCATATACCAAAAATGAATGCTGAGAATTTGAGCAGAACCCAAAGAGTTTCACAATGTTTCGATGCTTGATTTCTGTCAAGGCCCTTATCTCATTCAACAAATTTTTATGACTTGCCATCTCAGGCATGTTGTGAAGTCTCTTTACAGCTACTACATCGCCTGATGGAAGCTGTGCTTTGTAAACACGTCCATAACCTCCTTTACCAATGCAGAATATGTCACTGAACTCTTCTGTAGCCATTACTATTTCCTTATACAATGCTTTGCCATCAAAAGTACATATGGAAAATAAATTTACTTTGTTCATATTGATATCTTCCGTTCCTGTACTTTTTCTCCATTGCTTATGCAATCTGAGACCACCAAAGGATGCACAAAGAAGTACGAATGATCCCAGAAGAGGACTTAAAATTGCGAGAACAAGTTTTTTCTTCCCCTTATTCTTGACATGCTTTTTAATCAACGGGGAACTTTCACAAGCCGGTAACCCTGAAATATTCCCGCACAAACCTTTATTTCCTTGTACTTCCTCTATGGTTAAATTCACAAAGGCTCTACCACTCGGAATTGGACCCTCTAAATTATTGAATGAAATATTGATGTGCAATGGACCAGGCAATTTTGCCAAAGCACTTGGGATCAAACCAGAGAGGTTATTGTGTGAGAGATTCAATGTTTCCAGATTCTGCAAACTTTGAAACTCGAATGGTATCTCCCCTGTGAAGTAATTTTGACTCAAATCCAGTTCAGAAAGTTGGGTTAACTTTCCAATCTGTATTGGAATCTTTTGGCTTAAAATGTTGTTGCTCAAGTTCATGTGATACAAGTGCTTCAAATCTCCCAAATGTTCTGGAATAGATCCATTCAACTTATTTGTGGACAGGTCTAGATAAAGAAGTTCTGTTAGCATACCCAACTCCTGAGGTATGCCGCCAGTGAGTTGGTTGTCATGCAAATATAGGTTAAGCATAGAAGCCAACTTCCCAACTACTCTTGGTATCTGCCCAGATAAATAATTTGAAGAAAGATCAAGTGCATGTAATTGAGTTAAAGTTCCAATTTCTGGAGGTATACCACCTGTGATGTTGTTCTTTCCAACCTTCAGGGTTGTCAAGCTTTTGCATTTTCCCCAGCTGCTGGAGAGTTCCCCATGGAATTCGTTGTTGCTGAGATCTATGAAATCCAGGAAGGGATAGATGCCAAACATTTCTGACAAGTTACCATGGAAATGGTTCCCATTGAAGCGGGCCCTAATTAGGCTTGAGCAATATTTCAAGCTTCGAGGGATTGGACCTGTAAGCTTGTTCTCAGATACAGTTATGTTTTGGAGGGTTCCATTTTGGCATAGCAGTTCCGGCAATGGACCAGATAACTGATTTTGATCCAATTCCAAAACTACCAACTTTTGCAGTTTTCCAAGCTCTTCTGGAATGGTACCAGAAAATTGGTTTGCTCGGAGATACAGTTTGTTTAAGTTACTCAAATTACCAATTGAAACAGGAATAGAACCATTAAATTGATTCTCACTTATTACCATTTCAATAAGGAATATGAGATCACCCAAATCTTTTGGAATTGGACCTGAAAGTTGATTCTCATAGAGATACAGATGAGTTAAATTAGTCAAATTGCCTAGTGACTTTGGGATTGCCCCAATAAGATTATTTTGAGACAAGATAAGAAGTTGGAGTGAGATCAGATTTCCTATCGTGTGGGGGATAGGACCATATAGGTGATTTCGGAAAAGGTGTAACTTTACTAGCCTGTTGAGGTTGCCAAAAGTGGATGGAATTGAACCTGTTAAATTGTTGTCCTCCAGACCAAGTTCAACAAGATTGCGCAGAGTTCCTATTCCAGATGGAATTGGACCTGAAAGATGATTACTACCAAGAGCTAAACGAGTCAAGTTTCTCAAGTTGCAAATTTCAGGTGGGATTTCTTTTGACAACTCATTAACTGAGAAATCAAGATAAATGAGCTTCGACAAGTTACCTATTTCACGAGGTATGAAGCCAAAGATTTGATTCAGGCTAAGATCAAGATATTCAAGATTTGGGAGGGATGAAAATGGGAAGTCATAAAGGCTGCCTTTTATGCTCCAATCTGAGAGATTCAACCTGTTGACACTTCCGTTAATGCAAGAAATACCAGCCCAAGTGCATGGAAGGTTGGAAGAATTCTTTGCATTGATGGAGTCGCGGTTCCACGAGGTTAGCGAGCTATTGTTCTGGTTTTGAAAACTGGCTTTCCATTTCAAAAGAGCAGCAGCCTCACTAGCAGAATCTGAAGCGACACCTTTGGCTTTGGGATGAGATGATGGGAAAAGTAGGACCATAATGAATATCGACATAAATTCAAAAGAACCCATGACTACTTTCCCAGGTTGCTATGTGTACCACAAATAAAGCAAGTATTTATCCTGTATTCCCAGCTGTACAAGGAAGACTTCCGAGGTCTTCTTTTCTGTCCTTTTCTTGTTAATTTTCAATTTTTCTTTTCTCTCTTTCTGAGATTGAAACATTTAAGATGTCTATCTCGACGGCCAAGAAATTTAATGCAATGAAATGTCTTGATGAGATTGAACATTTTTATCTTCTGTCATTGATTTAGAAAATATAAGGATGACTTTCCTACTAAATCTGCAGAAGAAGGTGACTTGACCGCCTTCTATTCCATAGAGATGAAGTAGCGGTTACCTGATTCGTAAGAATGACGATCAATCTACAGGCTAAGCTACTTATGGTATAGACCTGTATATTGTGGTGAGAGATTATGCTTAATTATTTGGTTTTAGATTTCATGAAATAGAAGTGAGAAATTGCCAATAGATGATTTTTTTTTCCCCAAATTTTGGTGATGGGTGTCGAATCCAATAAAAATAAAAAGGGATAATTTCAAAACCTCCCTTGAGGTTTTTAAAAATTTCATTTAACTCCCTTGAGGTTTTAAAAATTACACATACCTCTCTTGTCATTTAAAATGACAATACTACCCTTAAATATTTTAATGAAATTCCCTTGTTTGGTATGTTTATACTTAAAGTGACCTATAAAATTATTTTGTTCATTCTTTTTCCTTCTTATTATTATTATTATTTTTTGCCAATAAAACTGTAGAACTACCATTATTACCTCTAGTTTCTATTGTAATCAAATGTCAAACTAGTGAATTTTTTATGAGTTAACTTTATATGCAATCCAATCTTTTTGTTAATCTTTGTTTTCTATTTTTTGGTATTAAAATTAATAATAAATCAAAAGAAATGGCCCAAAACCACAACTAAATTATGATAATCCCACTACTCGAAAAATTCATAAACTCTAAATGAAGTATTTCAACATTTTCTTTTCTATCTTATAAATCTAAATTTATAATAAAATACTATCAAAAGTATTCTATCATAATAATAAAATTATTATTATTATTATTTATCAAATAGTAGGTACAGAAATGAAAATTTTGGCACATTTTTCTTATACTTATACTAGACAATCTTATAATTGTATAGGAAAGTAAATTAAAACTCATTATACAAGGGCATTTTTGGGTATTCATTTAAAAATTTGACCAAGTCAATATTATTTGAAAGTTTTGTTATTAAAACTATCAAATCAAGGGAGGTAGACATAATTTTTCAAACCTCAAGAGAGATCAGTAAAATTGTCAGAAATCTCAAGGGAGGTTTATGAAATTATCCCAAAATAAAAATATCTATTCATAAAATGATTACTCTTGTGTGCAGTAATGAGTAGGGTCGTACCCACGGAGATTAATTGATTTATTTCTTTGTGAAAGCTATAATTAAATGGGGGTTTTTGAGAAATTAAATTAAACAATACAATTAAAAGAAAATACTAATGAAAAATCAAATAAAACTGAAATAGTAATGATCTTCTAGTCAAAAGATTAATCTCAGTCTTGATTCAGTCAATTGATCATTGATACAAAGATAAATTTATATATTCATGAATAAATTGGTTATGGCTATTAACAAGCCTAGCAACTAGTTTCTTCTTAATTTCTTGGTAATCAAAATAAATTCTTTGATTACTTCTCTTATTAATAGATAGCGCTAAACAAACTCTTAGGATTTAATGTATCGACAGTATTAAAAATTAGAGAAATCACTAATTCTAATCAACAAACTCGCAAGTTCAGTCTATTTAAATTAGATTTTATATTTTCTTGACTAATATGCATATTATGTCACTCACCACAACTATCAAAACAGTTAAACAATTGTGGACTTGACATTCAATCGGTAACAGATTATTTTGACAATCAAATAATGGCCACTTATTTAATCAAACAAAAAAAATGATCAACAAGAGATTGCAAGAAATGTATAAATACGCGTAAATAAATGATACAATAAAATCAAACTAGATCTCACAATTTTGTAGAATCAAAATTTCTATTATTTATAAACTAGAAAACAATATTAGTCACTCGTCATGGGGAAAAGAATGCAGGTAAGGAAAAATAGGGTTGGAGAGAAGAGAGAGACTCCCTTTCTAAAAGATCCTCTCCAAATCCATCGAATAAAAGAAATTAATTTTCCTTTGTAGAATCCTACTTAAATAATATTACTTCCTAATAAAACAAAATAGAGTTAGTTGGTTACTATAAACAGATTAGAAACACATGACTAATAAGGACTAAAAGTCCATGTCCTATTTATAGCAACACAGTTGTAGCGGTAGCAGAGATTCTGTCAGGATCTTGACTGGAAATCTAGGTTATAGGGAGTTTAGCTCAGAATTGAATTGAAGGGGAAGAAGATAGAAGAGAAAATGCAGAGAGTGTGAGCTGAAGAGAGAGAAAGAAGGAAGAAAAAGAAATGAATCTATTATTTCTCTGGTATCCATTCCAGCCAATCAGCCGTGTACATATAGGAGTAATAACTGCCTCTAACTAATTCAACTAACGCAGTTATTCTTAAGTGGCAAAACGATGTCGTCCCACTCACACAATCACATGCTACTGATTTATGCAAGACGTCACCATTACATGACTGAAGCTCTCATTCTATTTCTAGCCTAATTCCTTTGTGCTGACAGATTCCTTCAAACTTTGGATTTTGCCGATAGATAAGACATAATCACACATTATCTAAACAGGTCTTTAGCAGACTCCTCGATGTTTTATTGGCTTCAGCACTTCATTAATAAGTGAAACCTTATAATGCATTGCTAAATTCCCTTTTTTAAGCTACTTTCAACTACAACTTCTTACGCGTATAATCCAACACAAAATATAATTAGAATCCATCAATTAACACACTTATACCAACATTATGAGGGAACACAAATTATATATATATATATATATATATATATATTACACTCTCTATCATATAGATTTTGCCATATGAGGAGGGTATTTCCAGCTCGGATAGTACTGGGGTCTCACCCTGTGGTACTTCTGGAACCATCGTCTCGGCAAGGCCCCTCGGGCCATGACCTCGGCCCAATTATCAACTCGGCCAAGACCTTCGGTCATAAAGCCGAAGTGACGTTTAAAGACCTGACCGTCGGAGAGGTGGGACATGACCTCTGACACCTCTGACAAAGCTGCTCTGACACATGCGCCGCCTGACACTGACAACTGTTCCGGCGCACCTTTCCGCAGGACCCATCAAATCACCTTGATGCGCTGCCCCTGTCAGACCTCTAGGGACCTGTGCTAGCAGTTTCTCTCTCTCTCTCTCTCTCTCTCTCTCTTCCTCGTCTCTTATAAATACCCAACATTTTCCACTGAGAAAGGGAGGACCAATTTCTGGTAAAACGCTCCACTGATTCTCTCTGTTATTACACTATTTTTCTAATTCCGAACTGACTTAAGTTTCGGAGTTATATCGGGGGACCCAACCCCTCTTGTAACCTAAGCAGGTGATCCAGACCGCTGTGACCTTTTCAACTGTGGTGCCATCAGCTCACGGTTCACTCCAGCCGGTCAGAATTCACCTCGTCAATTGGCGCCGTCTGTGAAAACCCGAAGACATCAGAGAATGAAGCCTACGCGTTCTAGGAGTAGGAAAACTCTCACTATTGGGGCTGAGCAGAGTAATGCGGCTCAGCAAGAAGATATTTTTGAAGGGCAGGAGTCCCCGAGAACTCAGTCCGCAAACGAAGAAGCCATAACCCGTATGACCGAGTTTGTGACCGAGAACCCTAACATTTTTGAGGAGTTAGGGAGGTATCTTAAAAGACAAGGCAAGCAGAAGGCCGAGTCCTCTAAAAGGAAGTCAGATGGATCTCCTGAAGGCTCGTCTGAAGAAGAATCTGACGGGAGGCGCTTGAGCCGAAGTGCTTCGAAAAGAGCATTCTCCAAGGCCACTTCTAAGGTAGCCTCTTTGACCAGGTCATTGTCAAGAGGGCTCTTGGGCCGACGACCTGAGGAACCTCGACCCATGGAGAGAGTTGGGGTGGATTACCAGAGGGCTCCACCCTTCACGGATGACATTAACGAGGAGAGGCTTCCTCCCAATTTCAAACTCCCCTCGATACCATCTTACGATGGTCGAGGTGATCCTGAAGACCACATTCATGCTTTCATCTCGGCCTTCCGCCTGTATTGCATCCCTGACCCCGTCATATGCCGGGCTTTCCCAATATTCCTCCAGGGGATAACTCGAAAATGGTTCTGGTGTTTAGAACCTAGGAGCATTTCAACCCTGGGGAAATTAGTGGAGAAATTTCTTCACCGTTTTGTCTCCTCCCGACCTACGACCAGGACCTCGGCCTATCTTTTGAATATGCAACAGAACCCGAGAGAATCACTTCGGTCATACGTCCAGAGATTCCATGAGAAAAGCGTGCAGATACCTAACCCCAACGAGCAGGTAACCATTGCTGCTTTTACCCATGGGTTCGTTGTCGGGGTATTCAACACGGGGATTCACAAGAAGTATCCCCGCACGCTCCACGAATTGTGGTTGAAAGTCGAGAAGGGCATACAGGCCGAAGACCTCAACCGTATAAAGAAGGAGGTCCAAGCCGCCCGCCCGAGGGCTGACCCCCGAAAGGGGAAAGATCTTGGCCGAAGTGAAGTGGGGGCAGGGAGTGGCTTCCAAAATCCTAGCCGAGACCGCCGAAGCGTGTTCGACCGGATCTCCAAGGGGAAAGCGTCCATCCCCGAGTCCGAGTTGACGCCTTTGAACACAACTCGGTCCCGTGTGTTGTCCGTGATGGAACAGAATAATCTCGGGAAAGCACATCCGAAGATGTTCGGTAGCAGAGACAAGAGAAACTCTAATCTCTACTGCCTGTATCACCGAGATATCGGGCACGAGACCGAGGACTGCAACGACCTTAAGAAGGAGATTGAGAACCTTATCAGGCAGGGGCACCTGAAGCAGTTTATCCGCCGAGGTGGAGGTCACCAACGTAGTGAGCCCCGATGTGACAGCCGGGGTGATCAACGCCGAGAAGAAAGGCGGACGTCTAGAAGCAGTTGCAGGCCCCCAGAGGATCCTAAGGAGACAAAAAGGCCTCCCCGAAACGGATTTTCAGGTCATGGATTAGGGTATGAACCCAACACAGCCGGGGTCATCAACACCATCGCCGGAGGTCCGACTGTAGGAGATAGTCAAAACTCCCGGAAGAGAACCTACAGGCAAGCCAACCCGGATCAGGCCGAGTCGAGCTCTCGCCTATCCGAGGTGATCTCTTACGGACCTAGTGATCCTGTCCCTGCTGCCTCAAGTAGCCATGAGGTTTTGGTGATTGAAGTGCTCACCAACAATTACATTGTGAAGAATGTCTACATTGATCCGGGAAGCTCGGTGGACGTCATGTTCCTCCGCACGTTTGATAGCCGTCCGAGGTTCGTAAGACAGGTCATACTCCCCCAACTCAATGGCACATTTAGTAAGGCGTCCGAAAGCCTCCGACCGTGATAAGATTTGCCTGAGAGGCTGGTCTGTTCTCAGACAAATGTGGTGAGCTAAGAAATAGGGTTTGAGCCTGCGGGCAGCGTGGATCAGGGCTAGCACAAGTTTCTCCGCTTGTGTGTACCTGGTCTCCGAATTTCGGAGGACTCGGCTGACGTAGTAAACTGGAACTTGTACACCTTGTTCCCTTACCAGTACGGCGCTCACGGCTTCGACCGCGGCAGATAAGTACAAGAACAACTTATCACCCGGACGAGATGAGGTGAGCGTCGGGAGGCAGTGAAGGTACTCCTTCAGCTGCTCAAACGCCCGTTGACATTCTTCAGTCCAACTCAAGCCAACCCGGATCAGGCCGAGTAGAACTCTCGCCTATCCGAGGTGATCTCTTACGGACCTAGTGATCCTGTCCCTGCTGTCTCAAGTAGCCACGAGTCTTTGGTGATTGAAGTGCTCACCAACAATTACATTGTGAAGAAGGTCTACATTGACCCGAGAAGCTCGGTGGACGTCATGTACCTCCGCACGTTTGATAGCCTTAAACTGGTCAGGGAGCGCATGACCCCAATAAGAACCCCCTTGGTAGGGTTCAGGGGACACGTTGTGCATCCCGAAGGGATGGTGACCCTGACGGTAACCATGGGGTGTCATCCCCGTTGCCGAACTATCCTTGTCAATTTTATCGTGGTGAAGGCTGATTCCCCGTACAACATGCTCCTGGGACGACCCACGCTCAACGCTTTGCGAGCGGTATACTCAACATACCACCTGAGCTTTAAGTTTCCCACCCCCGCAGGGGTCGCCGAGATGAGCAGCGACGTCTGCGCTGCCCGGGAGTGCTACCTTGCCACTTTACAAGCGGCCTCCCCATCGACCTCTGATAGAAGGTCCGAAAAGAGGTCGGACATTCTCTCAATTGATTGCATCGATCCTCAGCAAACGGTAAAGTCCCAGAGGCTGGAAACCGGAGATGAGGTGGAGGAGATCTCCCTGGACCCCACGAATCCGGATCAAACGATCCGCGTTGGCATCTGTTTGCCTGACCTAGTTAAGAAAGGAATGGTGGATCTTCTCAGAGAATGCCGAGACATCTTCGCTTGGGCCGCAGATGAGGTCCAAGGAGTCCCGCATCACCTCATGCTACACGAGCTTAACGTTGACCCCCAGGCACGCCCGGTCAAACAAAAAAGAAGGCACCTCGGCCCTTTAGCGTAGCCGAGCTGTTGGTGAAGAAGTGGACAAGCTCCTGCCCGCAAAGATAATCCAGGAGGTCCAATATCCGACCTGGTTATCCAACCCAGTCATGGTCAAGAAGGACACAAGAGTTTGGAAGATGTGCGTCGACTTCACCGATCTCAATAAGGCCTGCCCCAAAGACTGCTACCCATTGCCCAAGGTCGACACCTTGGTGGACTCGGCAATGGGTTATGAGGTCCTCTGTTTCTTTGATGCCTTCAAAGGGTATCACCAGATCGGAATGAGTCCGAAGGACCAGGAGAAGACGGCCTTCTACACCGACCAAGGCACCTACTGCTACACCACCATGCCTTTCGGATTAAAGAACGCCAGGGCCACATATCAACGCTTGGTTAACCAAGCTTTCAAGTCCCAGATCGGGCGAAATGTCGAAGCCTACGTGGATGACATTCTTCTTAAGAACCAGACGACCTCCACTTTTCTTTCTGACCTGAGGGAAATCCTTGAGATCCTCCGGGAAACGCGAATGATGCTAAACCCTAAGAAATGTGTCTTCGGGGTCATTTCGGGAAAATTTCTGGGTTACCTCGTCTCCAGACGAGGCATAGAAGCGAATCCGGATAAGGTGAGAGAGATCCAAGAAATGTCTCCACCTCGGTGTATCCGCGACGTGCAGAGGCTTACAAGGCGGTTGGCAGCCCTGAACCGGTTTTTATCGCAGTCGGGCTCTAAGGCGTTACCCTTTTTCAAAGTTCTGAAGAAGGCAGACAGCTTTTCCTGGACTGAAGAATGTCAACGGGCGTTTGAGCAGCTGAAGGAGTACCTTCACTACCTCCCGACGCTCACCTCACCTCGTCCCGGGGACAAGTTGTTCTTGTACTTATCTGCCGCGGTCGAAGCCGTGAGCGCCGTACTGGTAAGAGAACAAGGTGTACAAGTTCCAGTTTACTACGTCAACCGAGTCCTCCGAGGTCCGAAGACCAGGTACACACAAGCGGAGAACCTTGTGCTAGTCCTGATCCACGCTGCCCGCAGGCTCAAGCCCTATTTCTTAGCTCATCACATTTGTCTGAGAACAGACCAGCCGCTCAGGCAAGTCTTATCACGGCCGGAGGCTTTCGGACGCCTTACTAAATGGGCCATTGAGTTGGAGGAGTATGACCTGTCTTACGAACCTCGGACGGCTATCAAAGTTCAAGCCCTGACGGATTTTTTAGCCGAACTCACGTTCGATGAGGTGAATAAGTCAACCCCGGCCACCGCTGAGCCTCAGCGGTAGATTCTGCATGTGGATGGCTCATCCAACAGTGAGGGTAGTGGAGCAGGTTTGCTCCTCGAAGATCCCCAGTGAGAGGTGTGCTCATATGCCTTAAGGTTTGATTTCGTTGTTTCTAACAACGAAGTCGAATACGAGGCAGTCATTGTCGGACTCCAGCTAGCCCGCAAACTCGGCACCGGGCACATCTTGGTTTACAGTGATTCTCAACTCGTCGTGCGCCAGATACTGGGTGAATATGAGGCCAGAGAAGAGGTCATGCATCGCTACCTCTCCAAGATCCACCAGTTGATCGCACACTTCGAGTCTTTCGAAATCCAAAAGATACCACGATCGCAGAACAAACGAGCTGACGCCCTCTCTCGGCTCGCCTCCACCTCGTTCTCTGACTTGAACAAGTCGGTACTCGTGGAAGTCTTAGCCGAGCTGAGATACTTAGAAGAAGTCGTGTGCCCCGTTTACCCCGGTGACACCTAGATGGGCCCCTTGATCCGATTTCTCAGTTGGGGGAACTCCCTAATGATCGAGTTGAGTCAAGAAAGTTTCAGCGTAAAGCAACTCGGTATGCCCTTCGACAAGATCTCTTGTACAAGAGGTCCTACCTCGGCCCGTGGCTACGGTGTATCACACCAGAGGAGGGTGAACGGATCCTCCAAGACATACATGAGGGACTTTGCGGGGCTCACGTCGGCTACAGGATGCTCGTCAAAAAGGCTCTGTTGCTTGGGTATTTCTGGCCCACCATGAGGGTAGATGCCCAGATCATGGTTCTTAGTTGTCCTTCTTGCCAGCACCACGTCCCTGAGTACCACCATTCGACCAACCTCATGATCCCCATCACCTCACCATGGCCGTTCGAACAATGGGGTACTGACATAATTGGCCATTTCCCTAGGGCTCCAGGGAATTATGCATACGTAGTGGTGGCAGTAGACTATTTCACCAAATGGGTCGAGGCTGAGCCTCTGAGAACCATCACTGGGTCAGCAGTCCAAAAATTTTTCTGGAAAAACGTAGTTTGTCGCTTCGGCCTACCCCGGGTGGTCATCTCGGATAACAGCAGGCAGTTCGCTGATAATCCATTCAAGGCGTGGTGCGAGAACCTTGAGATTAAACAACATTTCACCTCGGTTGGACACCCCCATGCCAATGGGCAGGCTGAAAACTTCAACCGCACTCTCCTCCATGGCCTCAAAAGCAGGCTGCACCGAGCCGGATCATCTTGGATGGAGGAACTCCCTAGTGTGTTGTGATCTTACAGGACCACCCCGAGGTCGGCAACACAAGAGACCCCGTTCTCTTTAACGTTTGGGTCCGAAACTGTGGTCCCAGCCGAGTTCATTACGCCAAACCCACGAATGGCCGCGTATGCCGCCGAAGTTAATAAAGAAGAGCGGCGAGTTGACCTCGATCTTGCCGAAGAGAAGCGTGATATGGCAGCGGCCAAAGTCGCTCTCTATAAAAATAGCATAACTGGCTACTATAATGCCCGGGTCAGGCACCTGCGATTCAACCCGGGAGACTTTGTGCTCCGAAAGAACTCGGTCAGCCGAGCTGAATCTCAGGGGAAACTCAGCCCCAAGTGGGAGGGACCCTACCGTGTTGTCGAGTCCAGCCAAAACGGATATTATAAATTAGCGTATCGGGATGGTTCTCGAGTGCCTCGAACTTGGTACGCTGAGAATCTTAGACTGTATTACCCTTGAAGGGTACGCGCTTTTAATTTTAAGTTTTTGAGTTATTTCTCACTTATTCTTATTTCATCACAAGTGAAAAATAAGGGGACAGCAGCAGTAAAGAGAAGAAAATCGAGCTGAATTAAAGAGGAAAAAATACAAAGTTATATTGAAGAACAAAAAGACGACTGAGGTCCGGAATGCTCCTAAGCATCCACGACCTCGGCCTTTAGGTACAAAATGGAATGCCCCTAAGTATTCCCTGCCCCGGAACCTTCTCCACCCATAGGTTCTTCCCCCACCTCGGCGTCTTGCTGACCTTCAGTCTCTTCGCCGGTCTGGTCCCCTTCGAGGCCATCGCCACCTATGTCGAACTCCTGGAGCCACTTGTTGAACTCGGCGCGGACCTCGGTTAGGTTACTTTCGGCTTTGATGCCTTCGGCCATGCGGTCACACAGCTCTTTGGCATCCTCATTGTAGTTCGGCGCATCTTGAAGAGATTCCAGTTGTTCAGAAGAGAGGAAGGGCGACGCATCGTTGACTGCTGTGGTGTAGCCGAACATGAAGCTCGGCAGCGTCAGCTCGCTAAGGTCGCGGTTGAAAGACTCCGACTTGCGGAAGGCTTTCAAGGCTGACACCCCGGCCATTTCTATTGCTTTCTTGGATGACTGCTCCTCCTGGGCTCTTCTCTCTTTTTCTTCACCAAGGGCGGTTATCAGAGAGTTATTTGTCACCTCGGCCCGGTTTCTGGCCGCCTCGGCCTTATCACGCTCCAGCTCGGTGGCCCTTAACTTCTCTTCCAGTTCGGCAATTTTCTTCTGAAGCGCGGAGGGTGGCTCGTACATCTCCATAAAATTTCCATAACGCTGAATCATCTCAGCGAAAAAGGCCGTGGTGGATGTCCAGGAGACTGAGGCACTCTGCATCAGCTCGCCAGGGGTGAGCTTCCTGGCATAAGTGTTGTCCCGCGGCAGCACTGAATGCACGAGGAGCTCCTGTGCGATCAGGGGATTTTTGCAGCAATCGTTGACATTGATGCTCCACTCCGAGCACCACTGTGCTCCGGAGTGCCTCTTGTCCTCCCCGACCTCTTGAGAAGGAACGTGGTGGAGATTGAACAACGAGAACCCCGTGACGGGGTGATCTGGGAAAGGTGTTACACCCTGACCTCGGGGTGGAGAAGCTATGGTTACTCCTCGAATGGGGACCCCCACCGGGATGGCTGAGGCTTGGGATCCCCCAGGAGTGGCCGAAGTGCGTGAGCCTTCCCCCACAATCACCACGGGAGGTGCGCGGCTCGCCGTTGTTGCGGCAGTCTTCTTGGCCGGCCTGGTGGAGGGCTTGGCAGTGTCCTTGCGTTTCTTTGGTCTTTTGGCCACCTCGGCCGCCGTCCCGGAGGTTATCAAGTCAGAAACTCTCGTCACTGCAAAGTATGAAAGGAGAGTTAGTTAGAATCAAGGAAAACAAACAGAGTAGGGAATGGAAAAGTACAAGCTTTCTGTAGCCTAGAGGAGAAGAAGACGGGGTGATCCGAGCTGATCAGAGCTCGGCTGAGCCCGCCGTCAACAAGAACTGCCTCGGAAAAATCCCAATTGTTGATTCTGAGACCCGACCCCATCAGTTTCTTGAAGTTGTCCTCCTCTAGTTTACCCGGAGAGGTTTCTTTGATCGGGGTGGGAGGTCTCCACCAGAACCCTCTAGGGAAATCCTCAGCTGGAACGAAGATGAAGTTCCCCTTCCACTCCTTTATCGAAGTGGGGGCATCCACCACCAGTTTCGGGATCTTGTTCCCGAAGTAAAACCAACCCTTTTCACTTCTGCTGTTTTTGAGCGAGTAACATCGGCGGAAGAGGTTGACCGTGGGTTCTATTTTCTGATGTCGGCAGAGCAATTGAAAATCGACGAGAACGCGAATGGCATTGGGGGTAAGTTGAGTGATTCTCACCCCCCAATACCTTAGGCAGTCTCGGAGGAACCTCGTGGTAGGCATCCTGAGCCCGGCTTCCAGTTGATCCACATAAATAGCCACCCTACCCCTCGATGGTAGTGCGGCTGATTGATGTGGCCGAGGTGGGTAGAGGCTGTAATTTCTTCTCCAGGGATACCGGCGAACCACTTCGGCTACCAGCGTTTGATCCATGACGCTGCCAAACGTAGGCATCTGGCCGTAATTGAGTGCTGAAAGATCCAGAGGAGTGGTCGGCTCTTGCACACCCTCATCCCTGGGAACCTCGTTGCCGAGGTCGTCGTTATAAAGGATCTCAGTTTCAACCTCTATCTCCTCTTCCTGCTCTTGGAGTACCTCGGTCTGGTGGGACGTTCCGGCCTCCCCTTCCCCGGCCTCAGAAGCGGTTATCTCCTAGGAAGGGTCGAGCCTCTCTGTCTCGGTGAAGTCGGGCCTCACCGTCTTTTTGTGGGTACGAGCTGGCTTAGCTATTACTGAAGAAAGAAAGAGGTGGACTTACTTGAAGATGCTGTTTAAGAGGTTGCCGAAGTGAAAAGACAAAGAAACGAAGCTCTGGGGTGATTTTGGATTTCTGGTAAAGAGTAAAAAGGTAAAAAGGGACTCCTATTTATAGGCTAACAGGGGGAAGATGAAAAGGCGGCACCTTTGGAATTCTCGAGGGCACGACCTCTCTTCTCATTAATGAGAGTACTGTTCATCTGACCGTTTATTTCGCGTCTATCCATGGATCTGTCATTAAAGCTGACAGCCATCATTTCACTTCCTTCCCAGTCCCATCCGCACAGTCATGACGTGTACTTGCTGTATTCCATGTCATACACACTTGTCAGCCTTGGGAAGTAACTACCTCGAGAAGCAACGACCTCGCCCTTCCCAAGGCTTGGGGGGCTTAGTGAGGAGGGTATTTCCAACTCGGACAGTACTGGGGTCTCACCCTGTGGTACTTCTGGAACCACCACCTCGGCAAGGCCCCTCGGGCCGTGACCTCGGCCCAATTATCAACTCGGCCAAGACCTTCGGTCATAAAGCCGAAGTGACGTTTAAAGACCTGACCGCCGGAGAGGTGAGACATGACCTCTGACACCTCTGACAAAGCTGCTCTGACACATGCGCCGCCTGACACTGACAACTGTTCCGTCGCACCTTTCCGTAGGGCCCATCAAATCACCTTGATGCGCTGCTCCTGTCAAACCTCTAGGGACCTGTGCTAGCAGTCTCTCTCTCTCTCTCTCTCTCTCTCTCTCTCTCTCTCTCTTCCTCGTCTCTTATAAATACCCAACATTTCCCATTGAGAAAGGGAGGACCAATTTCTGGTAAAACGCTCCACTGATTCTCTCTGTTATTACACTATTTTTCTAATCCCGAACTGATTTAAGTTTCAGAGTTATATCGGGGGACCCAGCCCCTCTTGTAACCTAAGCAGGTGATTCAGACCGCTGTGACCTTTTCAACTGTGGTACCATCAGCTCACGGTTCACTCCAGCCGGTCAGAATTCACCTCGTCACCATACTTATTTTTTTATGTCAAATTTGTGCTCATTCTTGTATTTCACTTAATCTATGCAATATTTTTCCAAAAGTTTTTTTAATGCATAGTAATTCTTTTCCTTCACCAAAAAAAAATTGAAACATTTCTTTACTCATTCAATAATCATTTATCATCTAAAAAAATTTTTCTTTTGTTTGAATAATGGATATTAAAAATTATTTTTGTTTTACAAAAAAAATTTAAAACAACCATAGAAATAACGGATTAAATTTCTTTTGTAGCAGCATCATTTGGCGTTTGGATTCCAATTCTTTTGCTTTATTGTAATTTCATCGTATTTTGAAAGGGTTAGTGCAACTCATTTCTTGATCAATGCTCATTCTTCACATGTTACCTCGTTATATCCCGCTGTCACTGACGGCGGTGGTTGCGGCACCAATAGCCCTTAATATCGCCAGCAGAATTTGTCTCCATGGTGGTTGCAGGCTGTACATGGTGTCGAGCCTGAATCAAGCTCTATTTTGCCACTGCTTTTGCCACCAACAAATTCTTCTGTCATTTTTACCGAAAACAATGGGCTGTTACCTATCATTGTCGTCTTCTACATTTTAAGGGTTTGTTTCTTTGGTTTTAGAAGTGTAAATTGATGAAGGGTTGACTAACTTTTCAAACACAAGTTATTTACAATTTCAGAATTACGTGCCATATCTTGTTGGAAATGAAATTGTTTTTAGTTGTGGCCTCTTCAGTTGAGTTGGGCTCCTGGCCCTGATTTCGAGTGAATTTGGAGGAAGTATCTCCAATCCAGCGCCTAACTGGGATCAACTAGTGTATCTCATGCATCTTAGCATAGGTCTTACTTTGTATTGTACTGTAGAAACTAGAATTTTTTTTTTGTCCCCGGGCGGGGGAGGGGGGTGTGGGTGTGGGTACTTCGGAGGAAAACTTGCACTTTAACTTACATATAAGTTTCGAGAGGACGATGTGTAATAAGCCCTTTAAATTTTTTAGGGATATATTCAGAAATTTCTGGTGAGGTTTCTGACTATTTCACTTAGTTTCTTCAAAGTTTTAAAAATTATATTTACTTCCCTTGATTTGACATTTGATAACCAAATCTTAAAATAGGGTAAAAAATTTAATGAATACCCTCAAAAGCAATTATCTTAGAAAGTTTACTTTATTCTTCTAAAAAATTGTAAAGTAATTTGGCACAATTATAAAAAGAATGAGTATCAAGTTTTTCGTGCAAATATTTATTATTTGACAATCAACTGTAACAATAAATTTTTTGCTACAATAGGCTACTTTTCATGGTACTTTATTAGGGATATAGATTCTTTTTAAGATAAAGAAGAAAGTGTTATCTTGTTTTTTTTTTTCATAACAAAACATATTTCATTAACGGACTGCTGGAAATCGTCCAACACGATTGATATACATCATTGTCCTAATAGTAGATAAAAACATCCACTAAAAGTGTAGATCTACAATTTAACAGATATAAAAGATATGAGAAATTAAGAACAGATTTAAAAAGCACCATCAATTTTAAAATCATATCCTCATAGAATAAATCGCTGCAACCCACTCTATGCATGTTGCAATCGTCAGATCTACTAATCAACAGTTGTAAATTTCAATAAAGATGACGAGATCTGCCGTCTTAGATCAAAATCTAAAATAAATTCAGATCTAGCAACCAAATCTGAAGTAAATTCAAATTTAAACAACAAAACAAGAAAAAATAACACAAAATCTCACTAGAAACTCCTAGGAGAACAAAATTTCTCACTAGGAACCCTAGGAGAAACAGAGATCTCCCACTAAAAAAATTTAGGGGAGACTTTATTAGGAAAATAACAAAAACGAAACCCATAGGAGGGAAACCAGGGAGACCATGGTGGTCTTCCTCCTGAAGAGGAAGGGATTCAAAGAAAAGGAGCAGTAGAGAGAAGTTGGAGAAGAGGAGCGGAAGGGAGAAGTTTTCTCAAGCCTATTCTTCTTGATTTTAAAATCATTTTTTAAAAAGTTTATGGACTAGTTTTTTGATTTTTGAAGAAAAATTTATGCACTAGTTCAGTGATGAAACTATCATAGTTTAATAGTGATTTTGGGCTATTTGTTTTTAGTTGTTGTTGATTTGTTCTTGATTTTTATACAAAATATAAGAGCTACAAAAAAAATTAGATGATGTTAAAAGTTATCAAAAAATATTACTAGTTTAACATTTGATCAGCATAGATGCTAGAGACAACATTAATAGTTTTTCTACATTTTTAATAAGATAAAAGAGAAATGAATGAGAAGAAAAAAAAATTATAAAATCCATTCTTTGTATAAATATGATAACAATGGAGATTTATTAGAATATTAAGTTTAATATGGTCATTTTAAATTACAACAAAGATAGGTGTAATTGTTGAAACCTTAGAAGTGCTTAGTGAAATTGTCGGAAATTTCAGAAGAGATTTTTAAATTTATCCCAAGATTTTATATACAATTGTACTTAATTCGAAAAGTTACTATGTTAACCATCCCATTATTAAACCATACCCAATAATTGACTAGGTTTAGTAACAATTTATTTGTGCTTGTCTCCAATTTCTTGCCTCACCTACAAGTGGCACGCCAAATAAATAGCAATTATCGTACGTTTTTATGGACTGATATCAAAGAAGGAATTAAAGTCTTTGTCCAATTTGATGATGTCTCTCTCTCTCTCTCTCTCTCTCTCTCTGGTATAGTTTTTCAAGGGCAATTCTAAACCAGAAAGGGAAAGGGAAAGCCTTGAAGGTTGAATTAGGACTAGTGTCGCTACCTGTTGAGGTGAATTTTTGGGATAATACCTTTATTTCTCTGCACAGGATTACTTAAATATTTACCGAGGTGGTTATGTCCTATACTTGACTAGATCAGCTTGACCCAATTCGAGCGCAACTAATCTTCTGTCCTACACTCTATGTCATTCTCTGTCTCACTTTTTATTATATTGTTATTTCTTATATATAAATATCATGTTTTAGTTCTTTTTTATTTCTTTAAGATCCAATAACTATTAATTCGAGCCATTCCTTTTTTTTTTTTTTGGTTGAAGCTTATGTTTCAAAGTTGACGGCTCAAACGACAAACATAACCATCAATGTAATAGCAGAGAAACTCGATTGCTTCGCAAATGGCTATAAAAGTTTGTTTCTTTACATAATCATCGAGTAGGAATATTAGAATACAAGCACTAACCTTAACACTCTTGTGTAACAAACATGGGCAGCAACAGCAAGGCTCTGTTCACCATACTTCTCTTTCTCTTCTTAATTTTAACTCAGGCCATCCTACCTTCAACGCCGAGAAAGATCATGGAGACAAGTAAGTGATTCCTCTTCATAGTTCTAAGATTTCATATTTGTGGATTACCGATAGTTCTAAAAATAGTAAAAGAACAAGATTACTGGTTTGCACTCATCATGCTGGAGTCTTTGTTTTGTGCTGCATGCTAGCTCTGCCTTGACATATGACTCACGAATGGAAGGATGGATTAGGGCCTCACAAGTTAAAATTTGTCAAAAAACAGGATGCACCCACCATAGCATTATCCCCACCCTTTCTATGTCCCTACTTTTGCATAATATTTTTAAACTTTTGCCAAAAAAATGAAAACAAAAACTCTACTGGCCCGTTTCATCCTTCCTTGGGGCATATTTTGTAGTGTCCGGCGTCTGCTGTTAGTGCAGACTCATCATTAGTTCATCACTATTTTTCTTAGCTTTTTTCGTCGAAAATAGAAAAAGAATTGAAGCCACTTTCATATTCTTCTACTTTTCTAAATTGCAGATGGATTTAGGAGTAATGACAAAATATATGCGGAAAAAGAAACAGGGACGGACCGCAGAATCGCCTATGACACCCCTCTGCCGCCTGCGCCAACTGCACTTCGTGACCGTAATATTACGCGGACAAAACCTTTTATTCCATAAATGTTTGCCACTGAAAGAGATATATCATTTACTGAATGAAATTAAATAACTATTTCAAGGTATCATTTTGATTATAAATTTCTCATTACGTTGAGACTTCTCTAATTATGTTCAACATGGTCTGATCGAAGTATGAACTAATCAAGAGCTGCAAATGATTGAACTAATTAGAGCTGCAAAACAGTCGAACTTAATCAATTGGCAAGCTTGCATAGTTGAACACTACTAAAAAAAGTAATTTTGTGACCCATAAATAGTAGTCATAAAAGGATTTGAATAGTCACAAAAACTTTTTGTGACCACATTGTGACATGTATATGAGCGTCACGGATTTAGTAGTCACAAAATTTAGACAAATTAAAGATAAATTGAAAATTTGCTATTGTGTGAGTGCATCTCTTTGTGGATTGAAATGTTGTAGAGGAGAAGGAAGATAGATTAAGAGTGGTTGTGGTTGTCCTCTCAACTGATAAGATAAATGCTTGAAATGTACAAGGTCCTGAAATATGGAGTGTGGACACGAGATAATTTTCAAAATTTAGACAAACTAAAGAATGTATTTTATGGATGTAACTTCTGAGAAGGAAGATAGATTAAGAAGGGCCATATCTGTGAAATTGAGTTCCATGGGTCCATAAATTGGAAATTTGCTATTCCATAAACGAATCTATTTGTTGATTGAAAGGTTGTATAAAAGAAGAAAGATGGATCAAGAACCGTCGTGTTTGTTCTCACAATTGATAAAACACATGCTTGGAACGTAAGAGTTCAAATATAGAGTGTGGACATGAGAAAATTTTTAAAACTTAGATGAAATACAGAACGCATTTTATGAATGTAACTTTTCAGTAGAAAAGATGAATTAAGAAGAGTTGTTCCACATATTGAAAATTTGCTATTCTGTAAGTGAATCTCTTTATGGACTGAAAGGTTGTATAAAAGAAGGAAGATGGATTAAGCAGTATCATATTTATCCTCTTAATTGATAAGACACGTTCGAAATGTACAAGTCAAATATGGAGTGGAGACACGAGGAAATTTTCCCAAACTTAGACAAAGTAAAGAACGTATTTTATGGATGCAACTTTTGGGAAGGAAGATGGATTAAAAAGGATCGTATTTGTGATATTGAGTTTCATGGGTCTACGGATTGAAAATTTGCTACTTAATTTGTGAGTGAATCTCTTCATGGATTGAAATGTTGTACAGGAAAAGGAAGATGGAATAAGAAGGGACATATTTATTCTTTCAATTGATAAGACGCATGTTTAGAACGCACGAGGTCAATATATGAAGTGTGGACAGGAGGAAATTTTCAAAACTTAGACAATTTAAAGAACGTATATTATGAATGAAAGTTTTGGAAAACATTTGCATTCAGGGTTTGTTTGATTCAATGTAAAATATTTTCAATGGAAAATGTCTTTCATGGAAAATTTTATCGAGGAAAATAATTACCTTTTCCATGTTTTTTCCGATGTTTGGGAGGAGATGGAGACTATAAATCTTTAGTGGGCTATTGCACAAGTGGTGGTGACAGGGTGTCAAACCTGTGCAATAATAAATACCTACTCGAGAAAAATACAGATTTTGTATATAGCGGTGAGTAGGGTCGAATCCACAGGGACTGGGGATAATTCGTTTCTTCTAGAGTCCAAAGTATGGGGGGTTTTTGGATTAAATACTAACTAAATAAATTAACTGCAGGAAATAATTGATTAAGAGAAATAATTAAGAGAAAACTCTAGCCAAGGGTACACTTCAGAAATGGTTCAGGCACTGATCATTGATTCACAGATAATTCCACATTTATTAATAGATTAGTTATAGTTGTCATGCACGCGATAAACAACCAACCTTTCCTTAATTTCTCGATAGTTAAGGTACGACCGTTAACTATTTCTCTAACCCAAAAACAACCCTAGGTACGACCGTAGGATTTAATTTCTAGATTGCATTAATAATTAGAAAGGCCCAATCCTAACTAACAAACACGCTACGAGGGTTTGTTTAAGCTAGATCGTATGCTCCCCTGACATAAATCCAATTACGCCAGTTGCTATTAAGATAGAGATAACGAACAATTACGGATTCAATTACCTCTATTTAGCAAAATAGCCTATATGAATAATTAATTATTGCGCACTAATCAATCATACATAAGGACTAAAATAATTAAAAATAGGAAACACATAAATACCAATAAATGAGGAAGCGATTAAAATAATTTCGATCTCACAGTAATTGTTGAACCAAGTCTTCAGTTGTCCCCTTGACTAGAATTAAGAGGTTAGTCCTCCATTAATGGAGAACAACCATGCGAAAGAGCCAAGAAAAGAAAACTAAAACTATGCTAAAAGCTGTCTGCGTAGCCTTTCTTACAATTATCTTTTTATAGCCAAAAGGAAGATGACCCAAGCTATCTATCCAGTGGTCCCCACAAATAAGGAACAAAAACAACTCTCAAAGCTTCCTACGTTTCTTTCCTTCCAAAGTCCAATGACTAATGCTTTTCCGTGGTCCCCGCCGCAGATTCCTAATCAAAGTACAAAAGGCAAGGCCTCTTGATGTCTCCTCCTCTTTTTCGTCTTTCATTGCTCTTAGGACTCTTAAGTACTCAAGACACTCCCAATTAGCAGAAGAAATGCAGTCCGCGTATATCACCATGTGGGCCAAGTCTGTGGCTTATTTGAAGTCTCAATTATCTCCAAAAAGTCCCTCCTTTTTTATAGTTTTCTGCTTCAATCCCTGAAATTGGGTCCAATACCAAATATAAGTAAATATTAATAATTAAAACAATATTTGGCAAGGATAAAAAGGGAAATTAACAATAAAATTGCTAACAATTAACACCCTATCAGGTGGGTTTTGTTCTGAATCTTAAGGCTGATGGGGGAGCATGAATGGATAGTCTCACGACATACGAGGCGGACATGAAAAATAACTTCAGTTCATTTATATGGGAAGTCATTTTACACCATCTGATGTAATATTTTTTCGGTAGGAAAAAATTTTCCCAAAGCAATAAACCAACCAAACAATAGAAAATCAGGAAAACAATTTCTGGAAAATATTTTCCTTCCAAACAAACAGACCCTGAGTGGATGTATTTTTCACCTTTTGAGAAGAAGTTTTAAAAAACCATCATCATTTGGGAATATTTTATAAACTCTGAGAAATTACTAGTGTGGACACTATACCACTAAGAGGGGTAAGAGGGAGGGTTGGAAAAGGAGGACAGGGAGTATAAACCCACCTTCACGTTATCAAAAAAATTACAATACCAGTGCTTCCAAACAAAAGAACAGCAGCGCTTACCCATCAAGAAGTGGCAAGGCAAACAAATACGAATTATCCTACGTGTTCATCCGTTAATATCCTCGTCCTTCCCTCAACCTCCTTAACAAAAGACACGAGTCTCCAATTCGATGATGCCTTTATTTCTCTGTGCATGAATTTCGTATAGAATTATTCTAATTATGGGTCTTAAGGTCCTTGTCCAATTAGCGATTGCAATTACTGAGAGTAGTTTACGTTCGAATTCGGGGCTTTTCCAGTTGAGGTACCATCCAATGCCGTCTAATTGAATAAACTGGCACAATTTTGGTGTACACTAATAGATATTCGGTATAATCGTGAAGTTTTGCACCAATTCAATTATAAATTATGTTTATATCAAAATTTTATTAGTTTACACAATTGGAGGGAATTGAAACTAGAATGGCTCCATTTCCTTCACTTCCCATATTAAATGTCAGCATGACCCAATTGGAGCCACTCAATTTAACTGAAGTTTCAAGTTGACCCCTCTAATAGGACCATGTTAGCTCAGCCCATTTGGACTGCTAACCTAAGACGGCAATTGTCAATGTAATTGTTGAGAAACTGGGTCCGGTCGTAAACGACTATAAAAGTATGATTCATTCCATGCAACTCTCACTAGTCAACAAAATTATAAAATCCATTCTTTGTATAAATATGGTAACAATGGAGCTTTATTAAAATATTAAGTTTAATATGATCATTTTAAATTACAACAGAGGTAGGTGTAATTGTTGAAACTTTAGAAGTGCTTAGTGAAATTGTCGGAAATCTCAGGAGAGATTTCTAAATTTATCCCAAGCTTTTATATACAACTGTATTTAATTCGAAAAGTTTCTATGTTAACCATCCCATTATTAAACCATACCCAATAATTGACTAGGTTTAGTAACAATTTATTTGTGCTTGTCTCCAATTTCTTGCCTCACCTACAAGTGGCACGCCAAATAAATAGCAATTATCGTACGTTTTTATGGACTGATGTCAAAGGAGGAATTAAAGTCTTTGTCCAATTTGATGATGCCTCTCTCTCTCTCTCTCTCTCTCTCTCTCTCTGGTTTAGTTTTTCAGGGGCAATTCTAAACCAGAATGAGAAAGGGAAAGCCTTGAAGGTTGAATTAGACAATTAATGTTTACTTGACTAGTGTCGCTACCGGCTGAGTTGAATTTTTGGGATAATACCTTTATTTCTCTACACAGGATTACTTAAATATTTACCGAGGTGGTTATGTCCTATACTTGACTAGATCAGCTTGACCCAATTCGAGCCATTCCTTTTTTTTTTTTGGTGAAGCTTATGTTTCAAAGTTGACGGCTCAAACGACAAACATAACCATCAATGTAATCGCAGAGAAACTCGATTGCTTCGTAAATGGCTATAAAAGTGTGTTTCTTTACATAATCATCGAGTAGGAAGATTAGAATACAAGCACTAACCTTAACACTCTTGTGTAACAAACATGGGCAGCAACAGCAAGGCGCTGTTCACCATACTTCTCTTTCTCTTCTTAATTTCAACTCAGGCCATCCTACCTTCAACGCCGAGAAAGATCATGGAGACAAGTAAGTGATTCCTCTTCATAGTTCTAAGATTTCATATTTGTGGATTATCGATAATCATGGTTAAAAATAGTAAAAGAAAAAGATTACTGGTTTGCACTCATCATACTGGAGTCTTTGTTTTGTGCTGCATGCTAGCTCTGCCTTGACATATGACTCACGAATGGAAGGATGGATTAGGGCCTCACAAGTTAAAATTTGTCAAAAACAGGATGCACCCACCATAGCATTATCCCCACCCTTTCTATGTCCCTACTTTTGCACAATATTTTTAAACTTCTGATAAAAAAAAAAAAACTCTGCTGGCCCGTTTCATCCTTCCTTAGGGCACATTTTGTACTGTCCGGCGTCCGCTCTTAGTGCAGACTCATCATTAGTTCATCACTATTATTCTTAGCTTTTTTTCGTCGAAAAAAGAAAAAGAATTGGAGTCACTTTCATATTCTTCTACTTTTCAAAATTGCAGATGGATTTAGGAGTAATGACAAAATATATGCGGCAAAAGAAATAGGGACGGACCGCAGAATCGCCTATGAGACCCCTCTGCCGCCTGCGCCAGGTGCACTTCGGCCGTGATTCGTGACCGTGAAACCAATTCATAGAAGTTGATTAACATCTGCTTCTAAAGCTGATCGACAATGATACCTGAATAAATTAAAGTACTTATGATACGATTGTAATATTACGCGGACAAAACCTTTTATTCCATAAATGTTTGCCACTGAAAGAGATGTATCATTTACTGAATGAAATTAAATAACTATTTCAAGGTATCATTTTGATTTTAAATTTCTCATTACGTTGAGACCTCTCTAATTATGTTCAACATGGTCTGATCGAAGTATGAACTAATCAAGAGCTGCAAATGGTTGAAATAATTAGAGCTGCAAAACAGTCGAACTTAATCAATTGGCAAGCTTGCATAGTTGAACACTACTGAAAAAAGTAATTTTTGTGACTCGTAAATAGTAGTCATAAAAGGGTTTGAATAGTCACAAACTTTTTGTGATCACATTGTGACATGTATATGAGAGTCACGGATTTAGTAGTCACAAAATTTAGACAAATTAAAGATAAATTGAAAATTTGCTATTGTGTGAGTGCATCTCTTTTTGTGGATTGAAAAGTTGTAGAGGAGAAGGAAGATAGATTAAGAGTGGTTGTCCTCTCAACTGATAAGATAAATGCTTGAAATGTACAAGGTCCTGGAATATACGAGATCAAATAAGGAGTGTGGACACGAGATAATTTTCAAAATTTAGACAAACTAAAGAACGTATTTTATGGATGTAACTTTTGAGAAGGAAGACAGATTAAGAAGGGCCATATCTGTGAAATTGAGTTCCATGGGTCCATAAATTGGAAATTTGCTACTCCATAAACGAATCTATTTGTTGATTGAAAGGTTGTATAGAAGAAGAAAGATGGATCAAGAATGGTCGTGTTTGTTCTCACAATTGATAAAACACATGCTTGGAACGTAAGGGTTCAAATATAGAGTGTGGACGCGAGAAAATTTTTAAAACTTAGATAAATTAAAGAACGTATTTTGTGAATGTAACTTTTCAGTAGAAATGATGAATTAAGAAGAGTTGTTCCACAAGTTGAAAATTTGCTATTCTGTAAGGGAATCTCTTTATGGATTGAAAGGTTGTATAAAAGAAGGAAGAAGGATTAAGCAGTATCATATTTATCCTCTTAATTGATAAGACACGTTCGAAATGTACAAGTCAAATATGGAGTGGAGACACGAGGAAATTTTCCCAAACTTAGACAAAGTAAAGAACGTATTTTATGGATGCAACTTTTGGGAAGGAAGATGGATTAAAAAGGATCGTATTTGTGATATTGAGTTTCATTGGTCTACGGATTGAAAATTTGCTACTTAATTTGTGAGTGAATCTCTTCATGGATTGAAATGTCCTGCAGGAAAAGGAAGATGGATTATTCTTTCAATTGATAAGACGCATGTTTAGAACGCACGAAGTCAATATATGAAGTGTGGACGAAATTTTCAAAACTTAGACAATTTAAAGAACGTATATTATGAATGAAAGTTTTGAAAAACATTTGCATTCAGGGTCTATTTGATTCAATGTAAAATATTTTCAACGGAAAATGTCTTCCATGAAAAATTTTATCGAGGAAAATAATTACCTTCTCCATGTTTTTTCCGGTGTTTGGGAGGAGATGGAGACTATAAATCTTTAGTGGGTTATTGCACAAGTTGTGGGTTTTGTTCTGAATCTTAAGGCTGATGGGGGAGCATGAATGGATAGTCTTACGACATACGAGACGAACATGGAAAATAACTTCAGTTCATTTATATGGGAAGTCATTTTACACCATCTGATGTAATATATTTTCAGTAGGAAAAAATTTTTCCAAAGCAATAAACCAACCAAACAATAGAAAATCAGGAAAACATTTTCTGGAAAATATTTTCCTTCCAAACAAACAGACCCTGAGTGGATGTATTTTTCACCTTTTGAGAAGAAGTTTTAAAAAACCATCATCATTTGGGAATATTTTATAAACTCTGAGAAATTACTAGTGTGGACACCATACCACTAAGAGGGGTAAGAGGGAGGGTTAGAAAGAAGGACAGGGGAGTGTAAATCCACCTTCACGGTATCAAAAAATTACAATACCAGTGCTTCCAAACAAAAGAACACCAGTTCTTACCCAACAAGAAGTGGCAAGGCAAACAAATACTGATTATCTTACGTTTTCATCCGTTAATATCCTTGTCCATCTCTCAACCTCCTTAACAAAAGACACGAGTCTCCAATTCGATGATGCCTTTATTTCTCTGTGCGTGAATCTCGTATAGAATTATTCTAATTATGGGTCTCAAGGTCCTTGGCCAATTAGCGATTGCAATTACTGAGAGTAGTTTACGTTCGAATTCGAGGCTTTTCCAGTTGAGGTACCATCCAATGCCGTCTAATTGAATAAACTGGCACAATTTTGGTGTACACTAATAGATTTTTAGTATAATCGTGAGTTTTGCATCAATTCAATTATAAATTATGTTTATATCAAAATTTTATTAGTTTACACAATTGGAGAGAATTGGAACTAGAAAGGCTCCATATCTTTCGCGTCCCATATTAGATGTCAGCATGACCCAATTCGAGCCACTCAATTTAATTGAAGTTTCAAGTTGACCCCTCTAATAGGACCATGTTAGCTCAGCCCATTTGGACTGCTAACCTAAGACGGCAATTGTCAATGTAATTGTTGAGAAACTTGGTCCGGTCGTCAACGACCATAAAAGTATGATTCATTACATGCAACTATCACTAGTCAAACACGAGTTAAGTTTAGTTGTCAAGGATAGATTATTTTCTCATAAAAAGTGATATGTTTGAATTCAATTGCTGATGCGAGAACTATGTTAATGGATAATCTGTAAAAATTCCTATACCAATCCATGGTTCCAAAAGCATATTCTGACTTGCGGTGATAATCGAAATAGTACCTACCCAATTATTTTCACCCATTTTTTTTTTTACGAAAAAAATCGAGAAAGGATAATAGAATAGAACCAACATTAAGTTCTTATAACCCTTTCTATAAAAAACAATGGCTACCAACAGCAAGGCTCTGATCGCTGTATTTTTCTTTCTCTTCTTGATCTCAACTAATCCATCGCACCTTCAACAACGAGAAAGATCCTTGGAACAAGTCCTTTGTTTATAATTCTAATCAATTGAAGCAGTTTAATGCTAGCTATTTTAGGGCTATCAATATATAGTATTTACGAAGTAAGATACTAATATCTGCATTTATGTAATTGAAATAAATGTTGACCACGAGAAGAAAGATAAATTTTTTTGAAAGGTTTCTACTTGGAATAACAATGTCATAGATAGCTAGTACTTTCCAAATGAAAAATTCACAGATTACTTTCCCAAAGTGTCTACTTGTTCATCCATTCACTGTTTTTATATTTTTTCGTAACAATTCACCCACTGAATTACTAGCTATGAATAGATTATTTTTCCAATAAATACAAACTCAGCACATTTCAAGACTTCTACACTGGCAGTAGCCCATTGTACTGCACCTCTATATAAATACATAGCCAGTTGCCACAACCCCTTTTTTTTTTTGGCAGAATCTTGTGCCTTTAAATACTCTGCCATATTCATCATCATGTCATCTTGTGTTGTTGCTCGATAGCGCTATGTAAGAAAACAAAAAATTGTGAGACACAGCAGCTGACAGGAGGCAATGTAGGCACCAAACCAAAAAAAACAGTTATCAGATTCTGCATATCTGTTATATCTATTTACTTAACAAAACAAAACAAAAAAGGGGAAAAAAAGAGTTATATGGCCACGATTACTCACAAGATGTTACACAGACGATGCACCAGTTGATAACAACCTGGAAATAACGAGCATCGTTGGCCTAGATTGTGGATCAACCTGTAGACATGCTCTTGCTAGTTTAAGAACGAATGCCAGAATGTTTTCAATTTCTTCATTGGGATACAGAAGTCTTTGATCGAGCAAGTAGCAATCAAGTCACCGGGATGCTTTCCTTTCATCACTTCCATTGTCAGGACCCCAAAGCTATAAACGTCACACTTTTCAGTTACTTTCATTGTGTAGGCATATTCTGCAAGGAATTTTGGAAAATAATGTTGTGATAACATGTGATCATACTTGAATTTAGTAGCTAGCAAATTGATGAAAGAAAAAACCTTTATTACCTGGTGCAACATATCCATATGTGCCAGCAAGAGAACTCCAACTAGATGAATCATTTTTCAGAAACTTAGAAGTGCCAAAATCTGAAATGTGAGCCTCATATTCTGGATCAAGCAAAATGTTGTTGCTTGATATGTCCCGATGTACAATGGCTGGTGAACAATCATGATGCATGTAAGATAAAGCATAAGCAATGCCTTTGATGATTTTTAATCTCTTTCGCCAGTCTAGTTCCTTAGCTTCTTCTTCTATGCTAAAGATTTTGGCCAAGCTCCCTCTTTCAAGGTACTCATATACCAAAAATGAATGTTGAGAATTTGAGCAGAACCCAAAGAGTTTCACAATGTTTCGATGCTTGATTTCTGTCAAGGCCCTTATCTCATTCAACAAATTTTTATGACTTGCCATCTCAGGCATGTTGTGAAGTCTCTTTACAGCTACTACATCGCCTGATGGAAGCTGTGCTTTGTAAACACTTCCATAACCTCCTTTACCAATGCACAATATGTCACTGAACTCTTCTGTAGCCATTACTATTTCCTTATACAATGCTTTGCCATCAAAAGTACATATGGAAAATAAATTTACTTTGTTCATGTCGATATCTTCCGTTCCTGAACTTTTTCTCCATTGCTTATGCAATCTGAGACCACCAAAGAATGCACAAAGAAGTACGAATGATCCCCGAAGAGGACTTAAAATTGCGAGAACAAGTTTTTTCTTCCCCTTATTCTTGACATGCTTTTTAATCAACGGGGAACTTTCACAAGCCGGTAACCCTGAAATATTCCCGCACAAACCTTTATTTCCTTGTACTTCCTCTATGGTTAAATTCATAAAGGCTCTACCACTCGGAATTGGACCCTCTAAATTATTGAATGAAATATTAATGTGCAATGAACCAGGCAACTTTGCTAAAGACTTTGGGATTAAACCAGAGAGGTTATTGTGTGAGAGATCCAATGTTCCCAGGCTCTGCAAACTTTGAAACTCAGATGGTATCTCTCCTGTGAAGTAATTTCGACTCAAATCCAGTTCAGAAAGTTGGGTTAACTTTCCAATCTGGATTGGAATCTTTTAGCTGAAAAAGTTGTTGCTCAAGTTCATGTGATACAAGTGCTTCAAATCTCCCAAATGTTCTGGAATAGATCCATTCAATGAATTTGTGGACAGGTCTAGATAAAGAAGTTCTGTTAGCATACCCAACTCCTGAGGTATGCCGCCAGTGTTGGTTGTCATGCAAATATAGGTTAAGCATAGAAGCCAACTTCCCAACTACTCTTGGTATCTCCCCAGATAGATAGTTTGAAGACAGATCAAGTGCTTGTAATTGAGTTAAATTTCCAGTTTCTGGAGGTATACCACCTGTGATGTTGTTCTTTGCGACTCTCAGGGTTGCCAAGATTTTGCATTTTCCCCAGCTGCTGGAGAGTTCCCCATGGAAATCGTTGTTGCTAAGATCTATGAAATCCAGGAAAGGATAGATACCAAACATTTCTGACAAGTTGCCATGGAAATGGTTCCTATTGGAGCGGGCCCTAATTAAGCTTGAGCAATTTTTCAAGCTTCTAGGAATTGGACCTGGAAGCATGTTCTCAGATACAGTAATGTTTTGGAGGGTTCCATTTTGGCATAGCAGTTCTGGCAATGGACCAGATAATTGATTTTGATCCATTTCCAAAACTACCAACTTTTGCAGTTTTCCAAGCTCTTCTGGTATGGTACCAGAAAATTGGTTCGCTCGGAGATACAGTTGATTTAAGTTACTCAAATTACCAATTGAAGCAGGAATAGAACCATTAAGTTGGTTCTCACTTATTTCCATGTTGACAAGGAATTTGAGATCACCCAAATCTTTTGGAATTGGACCTGAAAGTTGATTCTCATAGAGATATAGACGAGTTAAATTGGTCAAATTGCCCAGTGATTTTGGGATTGCACCAATAAAATTATTTTGATGCAAGATATGAAACTGGAGTGAGATCAGATTTCCGACTGCAGAGGTAACGGAACCATTTAGGTGATTTTGGGAAAGGTACAAGTTAACTAGCTTGGTGAGGTTGCCAATTGTGGATGGAATTGGACATTTTGATTATGCAAAGTTCCTATTCCAGATGGCAAAGAAATGTCTTGATAAGATTGAACATTTTGATATTCTGTTACTGATTTAGAAAATATAAGGATGACTTTCCTACTATATCTGCAGAAGAAGGTGACTCGAATTGCCTTCAATAGTATAGAGATTGAGTTGGCAGATTTAGTTGGTCATAGTGCATTAGTACTTGCCCAACTGGAATTGAGTTGGTATTGATATCAAAACTTCTCGTTTTTCAAGTATTTTTTGCATTCGCCCTTTACTTCTGATCTCCTGTTAGCTAACGGCATAGACACAGGTTGACACGAAATGAGATTAATTTGGCCAGAACTAGGAGAAGCATTTGATTACATTCAAAATAGTTTGGGACTAATTATATTGACTTCAAAAGGGTTTTTTTTTTAGACCAAAAAGTTCAAGAATGTTCAAGATACCTTAAGCGGATGAAAACTCAAACACAAAATTTGGGAACACAAACAATGAAAGACACCAGTTTTGTTTCAAGCAATTACAAGCATCTTCTACCCGAAATATGTTGGGCGATAAAAATTTTTTAGCACAATCTTTTTTCTAATGCTTTTACCCGCCTGATGAGCTATGTCAATCAGCCACTTGACAGCCACTTGACGTTGGAGCTTTTAACGGGTAGAATCAAATCAAGTACATAATGTTTAAACTCTATTCACTTATTCTATGAATAGAATTGGAATTCAATTGAATATTAAACGAGTTATAAATGCTACTCAATTTGATTCATTAATTGGTATAGATATTCAATTTTCAAATTTGAGTTCGGCTCATTAAATTAAACCAGGTGAATTTGATTTTGGGTTCAATTTCAAATTTGAGTTTGAAAATGATTTAGTTACTTTTTTTTTTTAAAGTAATACATGGTTTAGAATAAATTTGAGCTTGGCTGCACTATTAACGATTGATGGCACCGCCCGACTCTGGAGAAATTTTTACCGCTGAATTTAAATGGAAGAATACTCCACCTATCATATATATATGTGTGTGTAATCATTTCTTTTGAGTAGACAGACAAAAAAAGAAATACATCAACCTTTTTTTATGATGGCTCCGATTGTTCTTGACTTAATTAGGCTTGAATAAGTAACAAACATCACGGACAAGCCAGTTTTCTAAAACGTGTTTTACAAAGCTCCACCATCCGAATAGCCCCAGTTTTGAAAGTACAACCATGCAAATGGAAGATTTATTTTTTGAAAGCATCTGCTATAAATATTTTCTAAAAACACCCAAGACAAAACTGATCCAGCTTTTATTATTTGTTAAGAAAAAATAACTGTTTTATTCATTTTTAAAAAAATAAAATAATTATTTTTATTTTTTTAAACTCGAGTAGGCTCGACCTCGAGCTCGACTTGGCCTAATTTGAGGTCGAGCTTAAATTCGAACTTTATATTGAGAGTTTGTCGAGCTCGAATTTGGTAAAATCGAGTCCAAACTCAATTCAATTAAATCAAAACTTGACTCGAATCAACTTATTTGCAGCCCTACACCAGCAAAAAAAAAAAATTACTCCCAAAAATTTTGTACACTTAAAACACAGCCGGATGAACTCAATATGTTAAAAAAGGAAAGTAGAAATCCAAAGGAGTAATTTTCTACCAATTCTATGGGCAGAATTAGTTGGCCGTAGTACTGGCTCAAAACAGAATTTAATCGATATCGGAATCTAAACTTCTATTTCTGTCCGTTTGAATTCCAGTATTTTCTGCTTCAGGTTAATATACCCTTCTCTTTTCCTGTTAGTTAAAGGGCTGCAAATGTTTAAATTAAACTTGGCCTCCCCAGTCTTGTGGATATCTAAGTTTTGCGCAACGCTTCCCCTTCTTCTCTCCTTTTCCCTTCCTGAACTCCCATCAATACGCTGTGGTTGGTTGACTCGGGATCATGACTTTAATCAAATGGTAATAGCTTTTATAAGTCTTCCATAATGATGGAAAAAGTAGGACCAAAATGAATATGGAAATTATTTGGAAAGACCCCACAATTACATTTAAGTTCAAATCGAGTTGCCAAAGATCGTTACTTTGTACCACAAACGAAACTAGTACTTATCCCAACTTTACAATACAGGGTAGACTTCGGAAGTATTCTGCTTCGGTCCCTCTCTCCTTCCCTTTCTTCTTCATTTTTATTTTTATTTTTTTGAGAGTGAAACATATAAGATGTCTATTCCAATGGGCCAAGAAATTTAATGCAATATTGAAATGTTCAATGAAATTGACCATTTTTTGTCTTCTATGACAAGTTCTCCCTATTGAATGGCTTGAATAGGAAAGGCCTTTCCAATTTGTCTATTTCATTTTAGTGTTTAATATGGCTCATTTAAGCGAGAAAGCCCTTTATCTCTAGGATACTCATTCCAAAATTTTTAAATTCCACTAATTGACTACTACATTTGGAAGCTATTGTTGACAAAAAGAAATTCGTTTAAGAGAGATAATGGCTACCCGAGTCTTTTCCTTGAAGTAATTCCACTAATTGATTACTACCTTTTGAAAGCAATTGTTGAGGTTGATGAAATGAGTTTATTTTTGAGAGCGTTGATGTATCATCTTGACTAAAAAAGTCTTTTAGAATAGAGTAAAAAAGTCATTTTCATTTTAGAGAACTGATATATATCATCTTGACATTTTAATCGAGGAGTTTATTTAAACTTATAAGTCTTTCAAAAAGTAATAATCAATCAGTAGACACTAATTCCTGATTTTGCATGCAAGAATGGCTTGAATAGAAAAGATCTTTTCAATTTGTTCATTCCATTCTAATGTTTGATATGGCTCATTTAAGTAGAAAAATCCTTTCCCCCTAGAATACTTATTCCAACTTTTTGAAATTCCACTAATTGATTACTACATTTTGAAAGCTATTGTTGACAAAAAGAAATTCGTTTAAGAGCGATGATGGCTACCTGAGTCTTTTCCTTGAAGTTATTCCACTAATTGATTACTACTTTTTGAAAGCAATTGTTGAGGTTGATGAAATGAGTATATTTTTTAGAGCGTTGATGTATCATCTTGACTAAAAAAGTCTTTTGGAATAGAGTAAAAAAGTCTTTTCATTTTAGAGAACTGATATATATCATCTTGACATTTTAATCGAGAAGTTTACTTAAACTTAGAAGTCTTTCAAAAAATAATAATCAATTAGTAGACACCAAGTTCTCGTTTGCCCTTAGAATACTCATTCAAACTTTTTCTTGAAATCTCATCCCTCATAAAAACGAGAGCAAATCCTCTGTCCAATATTTTGTGTCCAATTTCCTGTCCAATATGAAACTACGTAGTTTCACTTATTATATTTGCTGATGTAGCAACTAAAAATAGGTGGCTGTTTGACTGCCTTATACTTTTTTTCTTTCTTCTTTTTTGGGTTTCCTTTGTTTACACAACTTTGTTACAATTCCCAAAACCCTATTGCTACCGTTACAATTCCCAAAACCTGTTGCCACCAGAAATATGTAGTGCTTTTGCTTTGGAGGAATTCACGGTGAATGGAAATTATTTGACAAGGCCGTCGCCTGGGTGCTTAAAGTATAAAGCAGCCAAACAGCCACCTATTTTTAGTTGCCACATCAACAAAAATATAATAAATAAAACTACGTAGTTTCACATCGGACAGGAAATTGTACACAAAATATTGGACAGAGAATCGGCTCTCCATAAAAACATAGGAAAAGTTCTTTCCATATTCATTCTAGATGCCTATATAGTAGGATGTCAAATCTTTATACTGCATCATGATATCTTAGACTACTTGTAAGTTCAATTAATATTGAAATATAATTTTCCATAATAATTAATTATCTTTTGTATTTAAAATAATTTTTTTCTTATATACAAGGAAACAAATGTTTAAAATATTTTAAATAAACTTTATTTATAAATTTTATATATTACCAAGTATTTATAAATATTCTTTTATTGGGCCATTGGTTGAAGCAGTGAACCATCCATGCATGTCGACTTCCTTGTCGGGCGAGTTTAATAAATATGATTAAATATAATTTTTTAGAAGATGGTAGTCCTGTTTTGCTACAAATTTAATTGGATGCTAACGTTTACTGTCAAAGGCCTAACAGACTTTCACAGTCAATATATATTTTCAAACAAATTTGATGTTGGGCCCTTGTTCGTAAAGGTCCGGCCAACCGTCAAGATCAATCCAGTAGCGATCGGCTTGATGCAATTATAATATTGGGTCCTTGTGTGCGAAGGTCCAACATATAGGATCACCTTGAACAAATTTGGGATGGAAACAGCTGATGTTTTCAAACAAATTTAGTGGTGGGCAGTTGTTAGTAAAAGTCCCATAGGCGAGGTTGATTTTAAACATATTTAATGTTGGGCCTTAATGGCAAAGGTCCAAAAGACTTATCAGTCGAGATGAGGTTGGTTGTCCAAGTCTTTTCGTCCAAGTAATTCTCTACAAATTAATTACTACCCATTTTGAAAGCAGTTGTTAACGAAAAGAATTTATTTAAGAGCTCGAATATACTTATCATCTTGACTAAAGAAAGTCTTTTGGGATACAATAAAAAAGTCTTTTTTCATTTAAGAGCGCTGATACATATATAATCTAATCGAGGAGTTTACTTAGACTTTTTAAGTTCTTTAAAAAGTAGTAATCAATTAGTGGATGCTAAAAAGACATTAGTTGGAAGAAAAGTCTTTAAGGGGATAATAACAGAAGATCAAAGACTAAAACTAAGGAGTGCCAAAATCTTAAACGTGACCCGACGTACAATTGCTTGATATGTCCCGACGTACAATTGCGGGTGAACAATCATGATGCATGTAAAATAAAGCATGAGCGATGCCTTAGATGGTTTTCAACTTCTTTTGCCAATCTTGTTTCTTGGCTTCTTCTTTGACGCTCAAAATTTTGGACAAGCTTCCTCTTTCAAGGTACTAATAGACCAAAAATGAGTGCTGAGCATGAGCTTGAGCTGTTTCGCAAACTTCTAGGTATTGGACCTGTAAGCATGTTCTTAGACACATAAATGTTTTGAAGTGTGCCATTTTGACAAAGTAGTTCTGGCAATGGACTAGATAATTGATTTTAATCCAATTCCAAGACTACCAACTATTTGAGGTTTCCAAGCTCTTGTGGGATGGTATCAGAATATGGCTTTTTATGAGATACTACTGTTTTTCTAAGTTACTCGAGTTATCAATTAAAATAGGGTTGGAAGTTGGAACCATATTAAGTTGGTTCTTACCTAATTCATATCTGAAAGGAATGTTTGATCACCCAAACTCTTTGGAATTGAACCAGAATGTTGTTGTCAAAGAGATATAAATGCATCAAATTGGTTAAAATTGCCTAGCGACTTAGGGATTGAACCAATAAGATAATTTTGGGACAAGACAGGAAACTGAAGTGAGACTAAGTTTTCGATCGCATGAGGAATGGAACCTCATAGGTGATTTTTGAATAGATATAAGTTGACTAACCTATTGAGATTCAAATAGACTTTCAAGTTCGACTCAAGTTGGCTTGTTACTTTGTATAACAAATGATGCTAGTATTTAATTATCCCAACAAAACATGTAAAATTTCAGAGGTCTTCTTGTTCTGTCCCTTTCTCCTTTCCCTTCTTCTTTGGTTTTACTTTTTTTTGAGATTTAAACACGCATAAAATGTCTATTTCGATATCTAAGAAATGTAAAGCAATGAAATGTTTTAATGAGATTGACCGTTTTTATCTTCCATGACTAATTTTTCCTACTGAATCCACAGAAAAAGGTGATTCGAGTAGCTTTTGGAGAAATATCTAAACCATGATCAGTCCATAGGCTAAGCCATTTATGTTGTAGTTCTATAATTTCTGGTGACAGATTATGCTAGAAAATTCGATAGTATTTTCAAGACAAATTATGCTATTTATGTTGTAGTTCTATATTTTCTAGAGACAGATTATACTAAATAATTCGTGAAATTCAAGAAAGTCAGAATAAATTGGCTAAAGCTAAATTTTTATCAATTCCAGGCAGATTTAGTTGGTCGTAGTACTTGTCCAACTAGAATTTAGTTGGCATCGGTATCAAAACTTATAAAATTTTCTATTTATTTTTTAGTTTTTTTGGCTTCAGGTAAATATACTCTTTTCTTTTCTTTTTAGTTAATAGGCCAGAACTAGGAGAAGCATTTGATTAGAAGGACAATTTGATTAAATTCAGATCTGAAAGTTTAGGACTATTTATGCTGATGGATTCCAAAAATTTTATATTGCAACTAAAATCTCCTCCAAAAAGTTCAAGAATGTCCAACACAACATACATATAAACATGAAACACAACATTGTTCAGAATTTTTTTTTTGTTTTTGTGAAGAGTGGTTTTCTGTTGTACAACTTTGATCATTTTATGTTCTTTGATAATGTCAGAAAGAATTGTTTACGCTCTATAGACTTTCTTTATTACGCAAACAAAATATTGGAAGTTTAAAGATGCATTTTGTTTTCTTTTTAATGTAAGTTGTAAATATAATTACTTTATTGATCTTCAAGAAATTTAAAAAGAAAAAGAGATCTTCAAGAAATTCGTACACCTTGGTGAGAGAACAAAAAAAAATCCCTAGTAAAAATATAAAAGCTATACACAGTACTATTTATGCCGTCTACAGAAAAAGCTTTGATCAAAATCCCATGCGACGGGCACTTTCCAATTTTCCTTACTTTTGCTGACCTTTCTCTATAGAAACGGCAACAGGACGGATTGGGCTGAAGAGCCCTTCCCCGTCTGCGGCAGTCCGGCCCAGCTTCCAAAAGCGCCCTCTAGTCCACAGTCCCCATCTCATCCCTCACAATCCCACCCGCTACTAGGACTGTCAATGGAATTGGGCCAGCCCAAGCTCGGTTCGTTCAATCTGATAAGAAGTCCAATGAGTCCGACCTTTTAGTGAGCTAATCCGAGGTTGAATCTAAAATTAGGTCCGAATTAAATATGAGCTGAGTTTGGGCATCATTAGACTCAAATCCGATATAGGTCCGGCTCTTTAATTACCTATATATATATAATATTTATATTTTGATATTATATATAATTATATATCCAAATATAGTATTACTAAATACTAAATATATATATAAATTATAAAACACAAAAATACATCTGAAAACTCTTCTATGAGTTTTCTTGAAAGCCAATATTAGTAATGCATAACTGAATCTCTAATTTTTCTTATTAGTTGAGTAAATTTTTATGTTGGCATATTATTTGTTGATTTCTTTTTGGTCTAGAAACACAAATCATCAAGCATGTTTGAATTCAAATCAAAAGACTATAAAAAAGTTTTAACTTTTAAAGATGTATTGCAGTATTGGCATATGACCGCATGCTTTATTACTATTTTTCATGTGTTTTGAACGAATTAAATATAAATATCGTTGAAAATTTTTTGGTTTATATACTTTTTAAGAACTATTAGTTGTTCATGTTTAGTTTTAATATTGTAGTCTTGTAAATGTTAAATTAGTTTTACAACTTAATAATTATAGTAATTATATTAAGAAAATTAAGGAGTAATATGTGAATTTGGACTAAACTCGAACAAGGCTCAAAACCAGAATATTATGTGAGTTGAGTATGAGTTTCACATTTATTAACCCGAAACTCATAGTTCAAAACCCGAAAATATTACAAATTAAATGAACTGAACTCGAACTGGTGAAAGCCGGCTCATTAGGGCCGATTGACAGACGTACCTGTAACTCCCTGTAGTGCCCCATGGGTGGCCACAATCATGTTTAGTTTTATAGGGATAATTTATTTTGATATATACAAAACACTAGTAATAAATTTAGTAATCATTGTTTTTGAACTTTTCACTGTGAAATAAAATATAAGATGTATTTTGAAATAAGATATAGTTTTTGATAATTTTTTTCATTTCTCTTTTATTAGATCTTAATTTTTTCAAATTTTAATTATCAGATTTAGAATTTTTTGGATCTATTTGGCAGATGTCATTATAATATTTGAATTTGAAGTAATTAATCAGCATATCTAGCGATTGGAAGAATGCACAATGTCCGTGGAACTAAAATTAGTTTATCTCATTTTTTAAATTTGAAGATTTATAATGTATTTTTTTTATTGTTCTTCAGATTTGGAGTATCTTTTCTTCAGATCTGTGCTTTGATATCTGTGTATGTTTGATGATGTAATTTCTGCTATTAGTGCATATTTTAATGAAATTACAATATTTTATAAAAAAAAAAATCAAAACGTATTCATTTACTGTTTTTTTTTTTAATCACTCTTATCCATTGTCTCCATATCATTTGAATCGTTGGTTTTGTAAGGTACACATTGGAAGAATGTTGGAAGTACTGCTATAGACATTTTTAGAAGAAAATAACATTCACGCTCAAATTTTGACGCTAGGCACTTCAATCCACTTAATTTCTTGGTATTTTTGTTTCAACGTTGCCCTTAATGATTTTCCCCGAGAGGCCTTTAGCAGCCGCTCTCCAAACAAGGCTCATGTTTAGGCAGATCCAAAGCCCCACATGTTAATTGCAGACTTGATTGTTAGAGAAATGATCAAAAGCCCCCAAAAAACCTCCCATAAAATCCAGACAAGGGAGAACGAGAAATATTGTCAAAAAAAAAAATGAATTGCGACTATAAATGACGAGATCCTTGGCACACCAGTTTGACTCTTATGAATTTTCTAATTTAATGAACCGAGCCTGCAAATATAAAATGCCTATGAACTCAATATTACTATTACAGTCTGGTTAGGCTGTACCCTAATAAGTTCAATTTTAAAGTCATATTTGATGCTAAATAGTTCCTAATATACTACATCACTTACTAGTTACACATGGAAAATGAAAAAAAGAATAAAGGATCAAGTTTTGGCATTTGAACATTAATAATTTTAACGTTGTAGACCCTCCAAAAGTTTCGTGCAAATTGAATGGTATAACATTATTGAATTGATTTGATTTTTAAATATATTAATCTATTGATCAAGATACAGAGTAATGATATAATTGGACAACTATTAGAAATTTTAGTTCTTTCAATATAATCTGATGAATAATTGACAAACAAAAATGAATAAATTATTGCAATAAAAATTAGGTGAGGTTTAAAAAAGGTAGTCAAGAGGGACTAAATCCACAACTCTCCATCCTAAATCTACTCCTTATACCATTTTATTGTGAATTTAGAATAGAAAGGTATGAATTTACTACCTTTCTATTAAATAAGGATCAAGTAAAAATGATTTTTGGATACGACAATTGTGATTGTTTTCAAATAAATTTGTTGATGGACCTTGTTGGCAAGAATAGGGGCGCAAATGGTTGCAACTGAATAATTGTTGTACAGTTTTGTCCATTTCAAACCAATTGCGAGTCTTTTATTTGAAAACGATCTAAAGTTAACATACATAAAAAATGACCGAGTCTTACATTTTTTTTTTAGACTAAGCCGGCCCCTCAACCTTCAAGAATGGTATCATTCCTTCCCTTAATTCTTCTTGACAAAGGTCTAAAGGACTTCCAAGTCAAGATGAGGATATACTGCCTACCCTGTTTTTTAAGGAAAATGATGTTGTTCCCTACCCTACTCTTTTAGGAATAAGGATGTGTTGCTTGTCTTTCTTTCTTTCTTTTTTTTCTTATCAACATATCCTCAACGTGGGAAATTGGAGGTGGGGGGGGGGGGGGTGACCAATCACCAAGATCTTGAAGACGTTAAAACATTATTGTTTTTCAAGTGGATCCTTAGCAAATTAGTGTTTGCCACCTAACAACATGTTTGAAATTAAATTTAGCCCTCTCTAGTCTTGTACATAGCTAAGTATTGTCAATTCTCCACCCTCTTGTTCCCAGTCTTGTACATATTTAAGATTGCTAATGCTTCCCCTTCTCTATTCTCTCCTTTTTGTCCTCCATCAATAATTTTCAAATAGTCTGGCATTGACTCTATTATGATGACTTTAATCAATGGTGACCACTTTTATAAGCCTTCCAAAATTAAAAAAAAAATGTGATAACTATAAGAGGGGTAAGATGGTCAAGTGATTTTGACTTTGGAATTTTTCTCACTAATGCTTTAGGATACTCATTAAAACACACAGTAAGATAACTACACATATACTTGATATTTACATTCTTACTTTCACAATTTAATTTTATTTTTTGGTAGACAGTTAATGCTTCGGGTCTTGATTAATGAATCGCGAAACAAATCCTCTATGTACAATTTCTACTCATCGGAGGTAATTTTACCTATTGCGATATATTTTAGGAGGTTTTTACTAGTTCGATTTTCTTATCTTTAAGATACTAATGTGTACATTTGTTTGAGGTTAATTGATATATTTTCTTATCTTTAAGATACTATTTATCAGGAGACAAATAGTTGTTGCTTGTAAAGCATTTTTGTTTTGTTTTGTTTTCCTACTTGGAATACTAATTGCCTTGATTATTTTGTATTAGCGCTGATTGCGTGTATATTTGAGTGCAACTTGTGAGAAAATCTAAAATCCTAAAATACCATATCATTGATTTAACATAACGATAACGTTGGTTTGATATTTACAAAATCATTAGTACTCTAACAACTTGTACCCAACTAGCTATAGAGTCTCACCTAACTTGTATACATAAAAGGTCATTGTTTTTTTTTTTTTTTTGATAAAAAGCAAACCACAAAAAAAAAAGAAGGTCATTCGTTTAACATAACTAAGCTTTCACAAAACTGCATTTTGTCAAAATCTTGAACCTCTAAATCCAAATTCATTGGTTTAACATAACTAAACTTTTGCAAGGTGGTCTAAAGGACTTTTAAGTCAATATGTATTTTCAAACAAATTTAGTGCTGGGATCTTGCACGTAAAGGTCCAACCGTCAAGATCAAATTAGTTGTGGTTGGTTTCAAACATGTTGAATTATGGGCCCTTGTGCCCAAAGTAGGAGTGCAATCAAGTCAAGCCGCTCGCGAGTAGCTTGCGAGCGGCTTGGTAAAAAGCTTGGGACCGAGCTCGAGCTACTCGTTACATTCAACGAGTCGAGTTCGAGTTCCAAAAATAAATACTCGAGTACTCGACGAGCTTAATCGAGTTTTCATATTATATTTATATTATATATTTTGAGAAAAAAATTATATGTTTATTTCAAAACTTGAGCTCGAGCTCGAGTAGATCGGGCTTGATATTTACTTGAACTTAATCGAGCTCAAATGAGTCGAGCTCGAGTTTTATTTTATTTTATCGAGTCGAGCTCGATTCCAAATTTATTAACTCGTTCGAGCTCGAGCTCGAACTCGAGTAGCACTGATTCTGATCGAGTTCGAGCTCGAGTATGGTGCTACTCGAGCTCGACTCGGCTCGATAGTACCTCTAACCCGAAGGTCCAACATTTAGGGTTAATCACATTTTATCCCCTTAAAGAATACCCTATTTCTCAGTTTACCCCTAACCTTTAATTTTGCTCACTTAACCCCCTTTAGGGCAAAATTGCCCTTGCATTATTTTGACTTTTATTTACCTTATTTTTCTTTCTTTTATTTCTTTCTCTGTTTCTTTTTTATTTAATTCTTCCTCTTTCTCACAAAAATCTTCACCTTTATGATTAAAATTAAAAAAGAGGAATTGCAGAGATCTATCTTCTCCTTAAATGATTAAAAAAATATTCAAATCATTTTCCTAAAATACAATTTTTTTAGCCTTTCAATTCTTTTAATTTTGGATTTTCCTCTTTCCTTTCTAGTTTCTCATTTTATTCTCAAAAAAATATCATAAGATGAAATTGTTTTCCTTTCTTTTATTTCTTTTTCTCTTTCTCCTCTCTTTCATCCTTCCCAATAGAAATTCCATTTCAACGACATTTTTTGTTTTGAGTTTGTAATTGCGTATTTCCAGGTGAAGCTTTAAAAGGCATAAAAAACTAATTTTGATTTTTTGTATGATGCCACGTGTCACAAATTTCAATTGATGATTATTAATCAGGTCACAATTTCATCTTAACATATTTTCTTGGGAATAAAATGAGAAACTAGAAAGCAAAGAGGAAAACCTAAAATTAAAAGAATTGAAAGGCTAAAAAAATTGTATTTTAGGGAAATGATTTGAATATTTTTTTAATCATTTCTTTTTTAGTTTCAATCATTAAGGTGAAGATTTTTGTGGGAAAGAGGAAGATTTAAATAAAGAAGAAAGAGAAAAAGAAATAAAAGAAAGGAAAACATGTTAAATGAAAAGTCAAAATAATGCAAGGGCAATTTTGTCCTAAAAGGGATTAAGTGAGCAAAATTAAAGGTTAGGGGATAAACTGAAAAATGAGATATTTTTTAAGGAGATAAAATGTGATTAACCCCAACATTTATGATCAGCTTGACGTAATATTGGACGTAATATTGGGGGTACAGTTGTATATCAAGGTATCCGCTGGGAAACCAAAGAGACAGGGAGGTATACTCTTAACACGGATGGATGTGCTAAGGGTAATCCAGGAATAGGTGGAGGTGGGGGCATACTCCGGGATTCCACTGGATTACCAATGATTGGTTTTTCGGCATATCTGGGAGAAACTACATGTCTCCGTGTAGAGGCTTGTGCCCTTCTTATTGGTCTTCAGATCTGTATACATAACGGTTTTGGAAACATATGTGTACAATCAGATTCATTGGTTTTAATTGGGATCATTCAACGTCGTACTCAATGTTCGTGGAAAATTCGAAGATACGTCAACCAGATTTGGCAGTTATTAGATGATCCACCTAGATTCACGCACTGCTATCGGGAGGCTAACACAATTGCTGATGCTTTATCTAATGTGGGTATATCTCATCCAGATAAACAAATTGAGATTTATGACACCTTCAGTACATTCCCAAGGTTGGCTCGTGGGGCAATCCGTTTGGACAGAATAGGGATACCTTCAATTAGAAAAATGAGGATTATGTAAGAGGAATATTTTGTTATATTTTCCATGAATAAAAAAAAACAATAAAAAAAAAATTTTAATGGCAAGCAATTGTTGGTAAAGGTCAGATACTCGAGGTTGATTTTTATAATTTAAAATGTTAGGCCTTGTATTGGCAAAGGTCTAAAAGACTTGGTCCTGATGATGATGTGTAGCTACCCAAGTCTTTAAGTTACAAGGACGTATTGCCACAAGTCACAATATATTTTCGAGATCATAAGTCGTTGTTTACAGAGGTTCGTATACGTTGCTTACTAATATAGTTTTCAAATCTATAACAAGATTCAAATGCACAATTTTTTGTGAGAAAATGATCCGTTCTTAACAATTGAACCAATTTAAATTATATATACTTAGATGTAAGAACTAAAACAATAATTGCAGGCATTAAGACAGTAACAAACAAAAATATAATAAATTTTTAGGGCCATCATTTGCATAATGCCATTGCTCTCATAATTGCCAAGAATTTTAGCCCATGGGAAATGGGTGTGGTAGCCCCAAGATTTTGAAATTCCTATTTCCTTGATGTCGAAGTATTATTTCTTTTTAAATAAATCCATTTAGCACTAGTTTTCGCCACCTTAAAATATGTTATAAATTGAACTAACCCTCCCTAGTCTTTGTTGATATTTACCCTTCCCCAACATTTCCATCCGCATTGCCAATTCTTCATCTCCTTATCTCCTTTCCACATTTTGTCCTCTATCAACATCAAACAGTCTTTAATCAGATACAAACATGACATTTCTAAAATCAAGAACGTGGGGTTGTCTTTGAATTTATTTTTGTCGCTAAGTCATATTGTCGCTTTCCCTTTAGAATAATATCATTGGTTTAACATAACCATACTGTTGGTTGATATTTATAAATATACTCCCCTGAGAGCTTATATCTAACGAAGGATATGGTACCAGGACCAGAATATCTCTCCGAACTTGTATACACGATCAAAATGTTTAAAGTAATTAGCTAAATAGTACAAAATGCATCTTAGTCACAGATTTTGTTCAAACATGAACTTAAATAGTACAAAAGCGCATATAGGAAATGGGAAGCTGTGGCTTTGCCCATGTTTAAGATATGGTGATAAATGGTGACGAAATTTTGGTGATATATATCAGCCCCCTTAAATAAATTCTTTTTGTCAATAGCTGCTATAAAAAAGTAGTAATCAATTAGCGGACAAAAATAGGAGATTACTTGGAGGAAAAGTCTTCGTTATTGACTAGTTGAACTATGAAGTTTGGTTTTGAATGGGATAATGAAAGAAGATCACGCACTAGCAAAACTGAAGAGTTTTAGAAGTTTAAATTACAAATGAGTTCAAGATATTGTATCCTACACATTCCCAAAGTTTCTACTTGTTCATCATACTGTTTTTATATTTTTTTCGTATCAATTCACCCACTGAATTACTAGCTATGAATAGAGTATTTTTACAATAACTACAAACTCTGAACATTTCAAGACTTCTATACTGGCAGTAGCCCATTGTACTACACCTCTATATAAATACATAGCCAGCAGCCACAACTTTTTTTTTTTTTCGCAGAATCTCGTGCCGCTAAAAACTCTGCCATATTCATCATCATGTCATCTTGTGCTGTTGCTTGATAGTGCTATGTAAGAAAACGAAAAATTGTGAGACACAGCAGCTGACAGGAGGCAATGTAGGCACCAAACCAAAAAAAAAAAAAAAAGTTATCAGATTCTGCATATCTGTTATATCTATTTACTTAACAAAACAAAACAAAAAAAGGGGAAAAATGATTTATATGGCCACGATTACTCACAGAGTGTTACACAGACGATGGACCTGTTGATAACAACCTGGAAATAAAGAGCATCGTTGGCCTAGATTGTGGATCAACATGCAGACATGCTCTGGCTAGTTTAAGAACGGATGCCAGAATGTTTTCAATTTCTTCATTGGGATACCGAAGTCTTTGATCGAGCAAGTCTTTCAGTTCTATCTCTTCATGGCTTGAAGACATTAGATAAGCAATCAAGTCACCGGGATGCTTTCCTTTCATCACTTCCATTGTCAGGACCCCAAAGCTATAAACGTCACACTTTTCAGTTACTTTCACTGTGTAGGCATATTCTGCAAGGAATTTTGGAAAATAATGTTGTGATAACATGTGATCATACTTGAATTTAGTAGTTAGCAAATCGATGAAAAAAAAAAACCTTTATTACCTGGTGCAACATATCCATATGTGCCTGCAAGAGAACTCCAATTAGATGAATCATTTTTCAGAAACTTAGAAGTGCCAAAATCTGAAATGTGAGCCTCATATTCTGGATCAAGCAAAATGTTGTTGCTTGATATGTCCCGATGTACAATGGCTGGCGAACAATCATGATGCATGTAAGATAAAGCATGAGCAATGCCTTTGATGATTTTTAATCTCTTTCGCCAGTCTAGTTCCTTAGCTTCTTCTTCTATGCTAAAGATTTTGGCCAAGCTCCCTCTTTCAAGGTACTCATATACCAAAAATGAATGCTGAGAATTTGAGCAGAACGCAAAGAGTTTCACAATGTTTCGATGCTTGATTTCTGTCAAGGCCCTTATCTCATTCAAAAAATTTTTATGACTTGCCATCTCAGGCATGTTGTGAAGTCTCTTTACAGCCACTACATCACCTGATGGAAGCTGTGCTTTGTAAGCACTTCCATAACCTCCATTACCAATGCACAATATGTCACTGAACTCTTCTGTAGCCATTACTATTTCCTTATACAATGCTTTGCCATCAAAAGTACATATGGAAAATAAGTTTACTTTGTTCATATCAATATCTTCCGTTCCTGAACTTTTTTTCCATTGCTTATGCAATCTGAGACCACCAAAGAATGCACAAAGAAGTACGAAAGATCCCAGAAGAGGACTTAAAATTGTGAGAACAAGTTTTTTCTTCCCCTTATTCTTGACATGCTTTTTAATCAACGGGGAACTTTCACAAGCCGGTAACCCTGAAATATTCCCGCACAAACCTTTATTTCCTTGTACTTCCTCTATGGTTAAATTCATAAAGGCTCTACCACTCGGAATTGGACCCTCTAAATTATTGAATGAAATATTAATGTGCAATGGACCAGGCAATTTTGCTAAAGCCTCTGGGATTAAACCAGAGAGGTTATTGTGTGAGAGATCCAATGTTCCCAGGCTCTGCAAACTTTGGAACTCAGATGGTATTTCTCCTGTGAAGAAATTTCGACTCAAATCCAGTTCAGAAAGTTGAGTTAACTTCCCAACCTGGATTTGAATCTTTTGGCTGAAAAAGTTGTTGCTCAAGTTCATGTGATACAAGTGCTTCAAATCTTCCCAATGTTCTGGAATAGATCCATTCAACTTATTTGTGGACAGGTCTAGATAAAGAAGTTCTGTTAGCATTCCCAACTCCTGAGGTATACCGCCAGTGAGTTGGTTGTCATGCAAATATAGGTTAAGCATAGAAGCCACCTTCCCAACTACTCTTGGTATCTGCCCAGATAAATAATTTGAAGAAAGATCAAGTGCATGTAATTGAGTTAAAGTTCCAATTTCTGGAGGTATACCACCTGTGATGTTGTTCTTTCCAACCTTCAGGGTTGTCAAGCTTTTGCATTTTCTCCAGCTGCTGGAGAGTTCACCATGGAATTCGTTGTTGCTGAGATCTATGAAATCCAGGAAGGGATAGATGCCAAACATTTCTGACAAGTTACCGTGGAAATGGTTCCCGTTGAAGCGGGCCCTAATTAAGCTTGAGCAATATTTCAAGCTTCGAGGGATTGGACCTGTAAGCTTGTTCTCAGATACAGTTATGCTTTGGAGGGTTCCATTTTGGCATAGCAGTTCCGGCAATGGACCAGATAACTGATTTTGATCCAATTCCAAAACTACTAACTTTTGCAGTTTTCCAAGCTCTTCTGGAATGGTACCAGAAAATTGGCTCGCTCGGAGATACAGTTTGTTTAAGTTACTCAAATTACCAATTGAAACAGGAATAGAACCATTAAATTGATTCTCACTTATTGCCATTTCAATAAGGAATTTGAGATCACCCAAATCTTGTGGAATTGGACCTGAAAGTTGATTCTCATAGAGATACAGATGAATTAAATTAGTCAAATTGCCTAGTGACTTTGGGATTGCACCAACAAGATTATTTTGAGACAAGATAAGAAGTTGGAGTGAGATCAGATTTCCTATCGTGTGGGGGATAGGACCATATAGGTGATTTCGGAAAAGGTGTAACTTTACTGGCCTGTTGAGGTTGCCAAAAGTGGATGGAATTGAACCTGTTAAATTGTTGTCCTCCAGACCAAGTGCAACAAGATTATGCAGAGTTCCTATTCCAGATGGAATTGGACCTGAAAGTTGATTACTACCAAGAGCTAAACGAGTCAAGTTTCTCAAGTTGCAAATTTCAGGTGGGATTTCTTTTGACAACTCATTAACTGAGAAATCAAGATAAATGAGCTTCGACAAGTTACCTATGACTCAGGCCATCCTACCTTCAACGCCGAGAAAGATCATGGAGACAAGTAAGTGATTCCTCTTCATAGTTCTAAGATTTCATATTTGTGGATTATTGATAATCATGGTTAAAAATAGTAAAAGAAAAAGATTACTGGTTTGCACTCATCATACTGGAGTCTTTGTTTTGTGCTGCATGCTAGCTCTGTCTTGACATATGACTCACGAATGGAAGGATGGATTAGGGCCTCACAAGTTAAAATTTGTCGGAGTTTAAATTGGTTAGTATAATTCTTATAACTTTTGGTGTAAAATCATATAATCTGGATGTAAACTTGCACTTGTAAACTTATATAACTAACTTGACAATTATACTAAAAGTATACAAGTTTACACCAGATGCAATAATAATTACATAAACCGATTTGAGCTGAAACTATTTCAATTTGTAAGGCCATGATCCTGGGTCTTTCAACCAACGTGGATGGCTGGCTTTTTGACCAGATTTTAAATGTTTCTGGTGGCATATGCATATTCCCATACAGAAATATTATTCATATATAGGTACTTAGCATGTAATTCTTTGAGCTATTTAAATTTTAACATATCTAGAAAAGTTTTCCTTGCAACTTTAATTTATTAATTTTTAATAACTCAATAAATTACATGTGACCACCTGTGATTTCGTCTATTGCCTAACGTTTCAAAATATCTACTTCCTTCTATGGTTTTGTATAATGTGGAAACTTAAAGAAAAATAGCCTATATAATATCATTAATTGAAATACTAATAGTACCCTTACTTAAATGCTAAATTAATTGATGGCTCAACTACCTTGTATAAAAGTATAAGGGAATTATATGGATAAAAGCAAAAATCACAAGAGAGTTAAGTGAATATTTATACAAACCCTAAAAGGGTTACATGGAGATTAAAATTTTATCAGACACGCTTTTAGAGCGTGTTTGGTATAAAGGCCATCACTGATTGTGCATTTCATTTATTTTCCACTTTATATAAAATTATAGGGATTATGTAGCGATTTTGAAACCTTAGGGAGTCATCTGACATTATGTAAAATAATAGGACGTTATAAGTAATTTAACCTTAATAATTTCAATTTGCTCATTGAACCTTTTTTTCTTCAACAGTTATCTTAAAATGAAGTGCACTATTTTCCCAAAAAGAATAATAATATAAAATAAAAAGAGAACAAGATTTCACTATTCTGTATAACTGCCTTAGCTACTCTGTTTGGGTTGTCGAGGCAAATTAACAAAATGAATAAAATAGAGCACTTCTACAAATTTAAAAGGTGAATTGGCAGACAAAGAACTCAATAAGCAAATGAAACTTTTGAATAATCAGCTTAATGCTGGTCCATTTTAAATGAAAAACAAAATTAAGCCCACGTAAGTGGATTTTTAATGTCCTTAAATTGTCCTTTTCACTACGAATCCAAAATACCGGTAATTTTCCTTTACGGCTTCCCGTTCAGATATCTCTTTCCATTTCTAGGCACCAAAAAAAGGGTAAATATCGTCGCCGGTCAAAACCCCAACTTTTCGTATATATATATATATATGTATATATATATATATGTGATTTTGAGAAGAGTATGAAAATTTACTGTCAAAATTTCATGTATTATTGCACCAAGCACCGTTGGACCGTTTTCATATATTGCCACCCCAATTTTTAATGTTCATTTCATGTTCTACAAGCAACGCCGCCGCAATTACAAGAAGCCAAAAATCATTGGGTTACCGGTCAGTTAACTGCTAGTATCTATCCCTTTGCTGTATCCACTTACGTGCGGTTTAGATAATATTATTTAGATGCAAAACTTTTTTTTTTTAGCCAATGAGCAATTCTTCACTAGACTACACCTGTTAAAGACTACAATCTGCATCTTATACTATGTCTAGAAACCAACTAGCCCGAAGATGGGCAACAAACAATCACATTCTTTTCTTTAGGCACAAGATAAGCATAACAAAAACAGGATGCACCCACCATAGCATTATCCCCACCCTTTCTATGTCACTACTTTTGCACGATATTTTTAAACTTTTGATAAAAAAAAAAAAAAGTCTACTGGCCCGTTTCATCCTTCCTCAGGGCACATTTTGTACTGTCCGGCGTCCGCTCTTAGTGCAGACTCATCATTAGTTCATCACTATTATTCTTAGCTTTTTTTTGTCGAAAAAAGAAAAAGAATTGGAGTCACTTTCATATTCTTCTACTTTTCTAAATTGCAGATGGATTTAGGAGTAATGACAAAATATATGCGGAAAAAGAAATAGGGACGGACCGCAGAATCTTTTTATAAATTTGGAGTGTGGAATAGGCGGCAGAAGGGTCCTGAAATATGAAATTAAATAGTGAAACCAATTCATAGAAGAGATGTAGCATTTACCGAATGAAATTAAATAACTATTTCAAGGTATCATTTTGATTATAAATTTCTCATTACGTTGACATGTCTCTAATTATGTTCAACATGGTCTGATCGAAGTATGAACTAATCAAGAGCTGGAAATGGTCGAATTAATTAGAGCTGCCAAACCGAACTTAATCAATTGGCAAGCTTGCATAGTTGAACACTACTAAAAAAAGTAATTTTTGTGACGCGTAAATAGTAGTCATAAAAGGGTTTAAATAGTCACAAAAGCTTTTTGTGACCACATTGTGACATGTATGTAAGAGTCCCGGATTTAGTAGTCACAAAATTTAGACAAATTAAAGATAAATTGAAAATTTGTTATTGTGTGAGTGCATCTCTTTGTGGATTGAAATGTTGTAGAGGAGAAGGAAGATAGATTAAGAGTGGTCATAGTTGTCCTCTCAACTGATAAGATAAATGCTTGAAATGTACAAGGTCCTGAAATATGGAGTGTGGACACGAGATAATTTTCAAAATTTAGACAAACTAAAGAACGTATTTTATGAATGTAACTTTTGAGAAGGAAGATAGATTGAGAAGGGGCCATATCTGTGAAATTGAGTTCCATGGGTCCATAAATTGGAAATTTGCTATTCCATAAACGAATCTATTTTTTGATTGAAAGGTTGTATAGAAGAAGAAAGATGGATCAAGACCGGTCGTGTTTGTTCTCACAATTGATAAAACACATGCTCGGAACGTAAGAGTTCAAATATAGAGTGTGGACATGAGAAAATTTTTAAAACTTAGATAAATTACAGAACATATTTTATGAATGTAACTTTTTAGTAGAAAAGATGAATTAAGAAGAGTTGTTCCACAAATTGAAAATTTGCTATTCTGTAAGTGAATCTCTTTATGGATTGAAAGGTTGTATAAAAGAAGGAAGATGGATTAAGCAGTATCATATTTATCCTCTTAATTGATAAGACACGTTCGAAATGTACAGGAAATTTTCCCAAACTTAGACAAAGTAAAGATTAACGTATTTTATGGATGCAACTTTTGGGAAGGAAGATGGATTAAAAAGGATCGTATTTGTGATATTGAGTTTCATGGGTCTACGGATTGAAAATTTGCTACTTAATTTGTTAGTGAATCTCTTCATGGATTGAAATGTTGTACAGGAAAAGGAAGATGGAATAAGAAGGGACATATATTCTTTCAATTGCTAAGACGCATGTTTAGAACGCACGAGGTCAATATATGAAGTGTGGACAAGAGGAAATTTTCAAAACTTAGACAATTTAAAGAACGTATATTATGAATGAAAGTTTTGAAAAACATTTGCATTCAGGGTTTGTTTGATTCAATGTAAAATATTTTCAACGGAAAATGTCTTCCATGGAAAATTTTATTGAGGAAAATAATTACCTTCTCCAAGTTTTTTCTGGTGTTTGGAAGGAGATGGAGACTATAAATCTTTAGTGGGCTATTGCACAAGTGGTGGGTTTTGTTCTGGATCTTAAGGCTGATGGGGGAGCATGAATGGATAGTCTTACGACATACGAGGCGGACATAGAAAATAACTTCAGTTCATTTATATGGGAAGTCATTTTACACCATCTGATTTAATATATTTTCGGCAGGAAAACATTTTCTGAAAAATATTTTCCTTCCAAATAAACAGACCCTCAGTGGATGTATTTTTCACCTTTTGAGAAGAAGTTTTAAAAAACCATCATCATTTTGGAATATTTTATAAACTCTGAGAAATTACTAGTGTGGACACCATACCACTAAGAGGGGTAAGAGGGAGGGTTAGAAAAGAAGGACAGGGAGTGTAAATCCACCTTCACGTTATCAAAAAATTCCAAACAAAAGAACACTAGTTTTTACCCAAAAAGAAGTGGCAAGGCAAACAAATACTAATTGTCTTATGTTTTCATCCATTAATATCCTTGTCCTTCTCTCAACCTCCTTAACAAAAGACACGAGTCTCCAATTCGATGATGCCTTTATTTCTCTGTGCGTGAATCTCGTATAGAATTATTCTAATTATGGGTCTCAAGGTCCTTGTCCAATTAGCGATTGCAATTACTGAGAGTAGTTTACGTTCGAATTCGAGGCTTTTCCAGTTGAGGTACCATCCAATGCCGTCTAATTGAATAAACTGGCACAATTTTGGTGTACACTAATAGATTTTTAGTATAATCGTGAGTTTTGCATCAATTCAATTATAAATTATGTTTATATCAAAATTTTATTAGTTTACACAATTGGAGAGAATTGGAACTAGAAAGGCTCCATATCTTTCGCGTCCCATATTAGATGTCAGCATGACCCAATTCGAGCCACTCAATTTAATTGAAGTTTCAAGTTGACCCCTCTAATAGGACCATGTCAGTTCAGCCCATTTGGACTGCTAACCTAAGACGGCAATTGTCAATGTAATTGTTGAGAAACTTGGTCCGGTCGTAAACGACTATAAAAGTATGATTCATTACATGCAACTATCACTAGTCAAACACGCGTTAGGTTTAGGCGGTAAGAATGGATTATTTCTTTATAAAAAGTCATATATTCAAAGTCAATTGTCGATGTAAAGACTATATTAATGAATAATTTATAAGAATCCCTATACCAATCCATGGTCCCAATAGCATGTTTTGACTTGCGACAATAATCAAAATTGTACCCAACCAATTTTTTTTTTGAAAAAAAATCAAGAAAGGATAATAGAATAGAACCAATATTAAGTTCTTATAACCCTCTCTATAAAAAACAATGGCTACCAACAGCAAGGCTCTCGTCGCTATATTTTTCTTTCTCTTCTTGATCTCAACTCAATCAATCGCACCATCAATCCTTGGAACAAGTCCGTCCCACTTCACAGTTCTAAAAGTCCATCTTTCATTTTTATGGATTATTGATATTCATGATTGAAAAAAAAAAAAGAAAAAAAGATTACTGGCATATATGTACTCATCACCTAAGAGTCTTTATCTTTGTGATGGCATATTATTTCATGTCTACAACTTCCACCCATGAGAATGGAGTAGATATGGTTGTGTTTGTGTAGATGTTGAATATTTATCGTCTTTTTTACATGATTTGATGCATAATTATATTACTTTATTATATATGCGGATTTTGCTCATGTATAAAAAATATTATAAGAAATGCAACCATACGTGCATATATATACCAAATTTTATAAGAATCACAGGAATCGAAAACAATTGAACAAAGTCAAAACCCTAATTGCCTAGATTATTTTGTATTAGCGCTGATTGTGTGTATATTTGAGTGCAACTTGTGAGAAATTCTAAAATCCTAAAATACCATACAATTGGTTTAACATAACGATAACTTTGGTTTGATATTTACAAAATCATTAGTACTCTAACAACTTCTACCCAACTAGCTGTATGGGACGCTAGTCTAACAGCTACATAGTCTCACCTAACTTGTATACATAAAAGGTCATTGCTTTTTCTTTTTTTTTTTTGATAAAAAGCAAACCGTTTTAACCACAAAAAAAGAAAAGAAAAAAGTAGGTCAGTCGTTTAACATAACTAAACTTTCACAAAAATGCATTTTGTCAAAATGTTGAACCTCTAAATACAGGATCATTGACGTAATATTGGCGGGCGGTTGTTAGTAAAGGTCAGATACTCGTAGTTGATTTTAAATGCTCGGCCCTGTATTGGCAAAGGTCCAGACGATGATGTGCAGCTACCCAAGTCTTCAAGTTACAAGGACGTATTGCCTCCGACCGCATCAATTCTTCTTCTTCTTCGTCTTCGTTTTGGGTGAGAGAAACACCGTCGGAGAGTGCTATAAAAGTACGGTTCGGTGTATACAATCATCAGGAAAGGAATATAATTGTAGAACCAATAATCTTAGGTTCTTACAAACCTCTCCATAACAAACAATGGCTAGCAACAGCAAGGCTCTGATGACAATACTTTTCTTTCTCTTCTTGCTTTCAACTCAATCCATCCTACCTTCAACAGCGAGAAGGATTCTGGGGACAAGTAAGTCCCACTTCCTAGTTTTAAAGATCCATCTTTCATATCCATAGATTGGTGTCATTCACGGTTAAACAAATATTACACGTCTGCAATCACCATGCTGGAGTCTTTATTTTTTTGTGCTGCATGCTTGCTAGTTCGGTTTTTTTTTTTTTTTTTAATTTATCCTTCATGTATAAACCTTCCCACGCATATGGACTACCGGTTTTTTTTTTGTGAAACGTCTCTGGTGGCATATGTACTCTTTTTTTTTTTTTATTGAATAGAAGATTATTTGAAATATTATTTAAAATAATTATTATAGTACTTTTTGCGATGTGATATATATGAGATAAAAATATGATTGAAAAGATAAAAATGTGTTTTTGATATAAACAAATAATATTTTGACAATTAATTCCTACCTAAACACACCTCCATGCAGAAATTATTATTTATACAGGTTGTTAGGATGTGATTTCGTAAGCTATTCTGAATATATCCAGGAAAGTTTTCTTGCACATTTAATGGATTGGTGGTGAACAAGTAGCTCAGGTTTTTATGGTTGACAAATTAATTTATCATATGATCGATCAAAGGCTAAAGTATATTAGACTTGACAAAATTATTTGAAGTTTTTGGCTGAATTGACATGATGAAGATGTCAATAAATGTTGGATGGACTTTCCCTCACACTTATAATCTAACACTCTATTCCATCCACAACCGATGAGGGCTGATCCCAATAATCTCTCAAATGATTTAGTTACTCGTGCTACATTTTTTTTTTTGGTTAAAATAGAAAAAGCTAGGAATCTTCCTGAATCTAGCATAGTGTAATAGAAATTGGGATCATTTATCCTTAATATTTTGTTATTGCAGATCAAAATGGGAGTGGTGACACAACATCTGCGGCAGAAAAAGTGCAATCTGCCGATTATGAACCCAGCTATGCGGGCGAGCCCGGTCATGGACCTCAAGGTTGATTTGACCATTCATACTTGCGTCTTCTAAAGCAAGTTGATTTTAATGTATGAATAAATTAAAATCGCTTGTGCTACAACTGTAATATAAGGTTACTTTTAATGTGCTAAAGATCTCTAATTCCATATATGTTCTTCGTCTTTTGATCTTGAGATGTGGCTCTTGAAAAAATATAAAACAACTTTTTTTTTTATATTTGCCCTTCACAATAATTACGCTATGCACTAAAAGAAAATGTTATATCCTAATCTATAAAAACTAGCATTTTGACCTGCTGTGCAAGGGCTCATATTTCAAGTCAAAATATATTAACTAAAAAATTTAGGTGAAAAGAAAAAGCCAAAAAAATTCACAAGTGTATCATTTTAGTGTCAATTTCTATCAAAATGTATTATCTTCATCGGACTAGAGTAGGGTAAAGTACACCAACAGTCACCAAACATTTTCAAAATTTCATGTAATCTGCTATACTATTTTTTGTATCAAATGACTCAATAAATTCTTAGAAGTGTTCAATTGGGCCATAGCATCGATTTTATTAGTTAAAAGTGACAGAAAATTGTGGCAAACAGTGGTTCACTATATTTGCAAGGGATTCGTAGACGAAAAATAGTTTTGTGATTGAATGAAATTTTAGAGAACTTTACTGACCATTGGCATGCTTTTCTAGAAAACTTTTTTGAATCTAAAAAAGAATAAAAGGATTAAAAAAATTTCAAAGGGATCGCGACATTGATCTTAAAGCTTTTGGAAAAATAATAGAAGTATTTTAGCAAGAAAATAACTTAACTACGAAGCCCAAAAAAATTTACAGACCTTTAAGGAAATATTTCCTTTTCTAATCATACATATTTTCTAGTTCTTGTTTATCCATTAAAAAACACAACATTTCCTTAAAAGTTTTGTCATGTTTCTTTCTGAATTTTTTTCTTTTTTTTTTTTAAAACGTAAATCCAATTATTGTGAGGCTAAAATAGTTCTATGACTTTTCCAAAAAGTTTGTGAATGCAATGATGACTTGTGTTGTAAATCTTTTTTCTAAGAAAAATTATTTTTCCATTTATTATCTTTAATTTTAAAAATCCAAAAAAATACTAATAGTCACGAGACATTTCTTTTGTCTCGTTTAACTGAAAAATAGATGGAATAGCCAAATGAACACTTTTAATAATTTAGTAGATCAATTCATGCCAAGAAAAATGGTATAGCTACCTAAATGAGATTTTAAAAAAGTTCAGTAACCAGTGGTGCATTTTACTTAGAGAAAATTTCCTCATTCATCAACTTAAGAAAAGTATGGTAACAAATTTTGTACTTTGCTCTAATGCAGATCAACATAATGTGTTCAACTGTTAGATGTTCTTGCAATTGCCTATCATTTCTTTCCGTTCTAGAAAACTTCCTCTCTTTCAACATAATGATTCAGGGATTTGTACCCCCTAAAAATTCAAAATGTAGTAAGCTACCTCTAAACAACAAATGAAAGTTCAATTATTTTAAACAAAAAAGAAGCGATCAAAGAGACAGAGAAAACAATAACTGATATCTTTGATTTGAAATACGTGGCACAGTAAAACATTTACAATTTGCTTTTAAATGCTCATCCATATTGATAATATTCTTAGGTTTAATTCCACTTTACACCCTTCAACTATATCTAAATTCTCACTTTAGTCCTTAAACTTAAAAATGAGACACTTTAGATCTTAAACAATAAATTTGCCCCACTTAGGTAACATCATTAAGAAAGTGAGAATGATTTAATGTCTAAGTGGGTGTACTTTAAGGACTAAATTGGACAATGTTAGATACTACTTTGTAGCTGTCTTTATGATCTATTATCAAGACCTCTCCAACAAAAAATCCGTTTTAAGGTCAAACTTAGTCCTTCCTATTCTTGCACATCTCTAAGATTTTCCCCTTCACCTAATCCCTTCTCAATTTTTTTTTTATTGCCCATGCTTTAATTCTTTTCTTGTGTCTTTTCCCTTTTCTTCTCTTATTGTCAATCCTTCCTTCTTGTCTCTGTTTTTCTCTCTTCCATCAATATCTTTTGAGTGGTCTTTGATGCCATAATGACAACATTATCCATAGTAACTATTTTTATAAGCTTTACAAAATATAGAAATCTATGGCTTAAGCGACAATAAATAGACTAATAAATAATCCACTTCTTCGATTTTAGGATGCCCATAATCGTGTCTATCATTTAAAAATATCATGGATTTAGAGTGACTTTCTATAAGTGAACTCTATATCTTTACTAAAAAATAGGTGTAAATACTAGGACAAAAATTTAACAAATTTTGACACATATTGAACGTAGTTGATTATAATCAATACCTCCATCCAAATTCGATTTAAACTTATCTGGGCCATCAATTACATTATGCAGTTTCTCTAACAAGTGTAACGAACTCCAAACACATGGGAAAATAGAGATCCAAGGCCTTTTTGCAGTGCCAATTGTTCAATGACATATATACTATACTACCATAAATATCGACACTTACATTTTAAAAAGAAAAGGGCACTAAGACAACAAAGTATCAAAACAGAACTTTTCAAACATATTGTAACACAGTTTTCGCTTGTTGATATTTGAATGTATACATCTTCTACTTATTACCTAGAGTTATTATCATTTTACCCTCTTAACGTCACTATCAATTTTTGCCTTAACATTACTTTTTAGTCACTTTACCTCCAAGATTAATGGTCAAAGTTAACAGAGTTTGTTAACTAAAATGAAAAGACATGTGTAGCCCTTATAATTATTTTACCCCCATAAACTATAGTCTCATTATCAATTTACTTCCTAGAATTATTTTTGTTAGCAATTTATTCTACCCATAAACAAATTTAACAAGTTAAAAAACTTTAAAAGAAAGTACCCTCCTCTTTGTATAATAAAAATAACGAAAAAATTTAGAGTGGCTCTTCTCCTTTTTAGCATCAAGAAAAAAAAGTCAAAATATTAATCTCGTTTTTCTTGGCAATCTTATTAATATTGAAAAAAAATAGAAAGATTGGGAGGGAGAGAGGGAGAGATGGAGAGAGAGAGAGAGAGAGAGAGAGAGAGCTCAATTATTTTTTAAAAATACAAATGAGAAAGAATTAAATATTTTTTGTTATTATAAAATTATTTTATCTTTTTGTTTACCACCAAATTCTAATTATAATCTCGACAACCTTAAAATAATATGATAATGTTAGATTCTTCTTTATTTTCTTTCTTTGTAAAATCTAATTTTCTATCTCCTTCTCTCCTATCTCTTTTTCTTTTTCTAGTATTAATAAGTGTCAAAAAAGAAATTTGAGAAAATTCTTTTATTTTTATGTTTTGGATCTCTTATAGTGAAAACAAAAGGAAGAATAACCATTCTATTTTTTTATTTTTAATTATATATAACAAAGGTAAATACATTTAAAAAAATTTTACCATACTGGTTAGATTAACGATGAAATAAAATGCCAAGAAAATAATGTTAGGAATTAAAACGATTGTATTACTATAATTATAGGGATAGAATGAGAATAACAGTGTAGTAATGCTATATAATAAAAGGGTACTTTTGTCCAAAAATTTTTAACATGTTGAATTGAATTACCTATGGAGGTGAAGTGACTAAAAGATAACGTTAAGGGGTAAACTAATAGTAGTGATATAGTTTAAGGGGGTAAAGTGATAATAACCCTATTATCTATGTCTGTTGCACTAGTTCCTACATTTGTATGGTGCAATTTAAATTGACCATTGTAGAAAATCCCAACTCTGGAAAGTGGGAACAGCGGGTTGGGGCTGTCGACCGCCCAAGATTTTTTTTTTCTTTTGTACATCCGAGTATCATTTGTTTTTAAAGAAATCCATAGTTGAACTAGTTTTTGCCACATTAAAACATGTTTTAAAATTAAACTTAGCCTTCCTACGGTAAATTTTCCCGCTTTCCCTTTATTCACATCCTCATTGCTAATTCTTCCCCTTCTTCTCTCCTTCTTTCCTTCTCCCATTTTGTCCTCCATCAATATCTTTTATGCCCCTTCCCTCTCATTCACATCCTCATTGCCAATTCTTCTGGTTCTTCTCTCTTTTTCCGTTGTCCTCCATCACTATCTTTCAAATAGTTTACAACTGACTCCATTATCATGACTTTAAAATCAGTAATAACAAATTTTATAAGCCTTCTGAAATATAGAAATCTAAAATAAAAAAGACAGAGGGCGAAGTCAAGGGTTTTGTCTATTGCCTTTACTCACAGATGCTCCCACGCACTCAATGATACACACACCCCTTTCTTATAATTTCTAATAACCGGAGGCAATTTAATACTAGCTATTTTAGGGCTACAGATATATAATTTGTAAAGCTTTTACTAGTTTCTTGGTTTTCTTATCATTAACATCCATATTTATGCGTAATTGTAATACAGGTTTACACGAGAAGATGGATAATTGTTTTGAAATGTTTTTCATTTAGTTTTCCTACTTGGAATAGTAATCCCGTGGATAGTTTTTGCTAGAGGTGAAACTGACAGAAAATTTCATTTTAGTTTTGATTGTTCATTATTTAAGTGCCACTCGTAAGGAATTCTAAAGTTCATAATGAATACCATATAATTGGTTTAACATAACCATGACGCGGCTTTGCTCAAGTTTACAGCTGCAATTTGGTGATGAAATTTCGATTATGCATATAAGCTCAAAAGATAGCAATCAATTGGTAGACAAATAAAGGTATTTACTGGGGAAAAAAGCCCAAGCTGTGGATGGTTGAAGTATGAACAAAGATTTTCAAAGAGACAATGAATGAAGATCAAAAACTAATAAAACGGAAGACTCTAAATCGGCAAGCAGTTTGAATTCCAAATGAGTGTACATAAGATTTACTCTAAAATTATCACTTTGGGTAAAGTGTGCTGCTTCTCTCTACACCATGAAAAGCCCCAATAAAATTGCTAATAGTATAACACGCTAATATGACTTAGGTCCTGTTTGATAATTCGATAGTTAAATTTAATGGATTCAATTCATAACATCTTAAGGTGCGTTTGATAACAAAAAAATATAACATTTAAAAAATTAATTTAATTTTTCTAGGCAAAACTTGTTTAAAAAATAAGTGATAAGCAATTCAATTAGCACTTAATGTGATATAAATTCTAATACACAATTCAGTAATTTAATGAAATCAGAATTTAAATTTCAAATTTTAGTTTTTAGATTTTAATTTTATTAAACACGCCGTTTCTCCCTTACTTTGGTCTGCCAATTTTTATTTTTTTTTAAAAAAAGCATACATTGATAATTTTCGCTTTTCATCTTTGCATGCATTGGAGTCCTTTGAGTCCATGTTGAAGAAAGTGGGAAAAGCAATAACCCTTGGAAAAGGGGCGGACATCTTTGAAGAAACATTGCATAAAGGAAAAAAAAGAGTGGAGAATAATTCGCACCAAGCAAAATTTGGAGAGTCCAAAACGAAACAAATATCATCAAAGCCGTACCAGAGCCAGAGGAGGAAAAGACACCTCTTCACTCTAGACAACCACTCACTAGTGGCATTACTAGCAACCACTCACTAGATCTGATCACTATACCATATTTGGCATCAATTTTCCCCTAACAAAACTCCTGAAAGTCTATTGGCTATGATGGTTTATTTTCTCACACAATACATACTCAGCAGCTCACTTTCCACTACACAGCTGCCACAACAACCTTTTTATTTTTTCCTCCTTTTTGAAGCTGCCACGACAACTTGGTTTACGCAGAAACTTGATCCTCTAACTAAGCTGCCATATTCATCGTATTATCTTCTGCTGATGCCTGATAGTACTATCCTGTAGGAAAAGGAGGCACTGCAGTGTGCATTTAACAGGAGGCAAGAATAATGCAACATCACTCAGATTCTACATATCTGCTGCATCTATTAATTTAACAGAAAAGGAAAAATGAAAAAAAAAAGATTCATATGGCCACGTTTACTCACAAAGATCTTACTCATATGATGCACCAGTTGATAACAACCTGGTAATAAAGAGCATTGTTGGCCTAAATTGAGGATCAACATGTAGACAAGCTCTTACTAGTTTGAGAACAGATTTCAGACTCCTTTCAATTTCTTGACTGGGGTACAGAAGTCTTTGGTCGAGCAAGTCTTTCAGTTCTATGTTTTCAGGCTTTGAAGACATTAGATAAGCAATCAAGTCACCAGGATGCTTTCCTTTGATTACTTCCATTGTCAGGACCCCAAAGCTATAAACATCACACTTTTCAGTTACTTTCATTGTGTAGGCAAATTCTGCAAGGTACAAATGGAAAATCATGTTGTGACAACATGTGATCATACCTGAATTTAATAGCTAAAAAAATTGATGCAAGAAAGAAACATTTATTACCTGGTGCAACATATCCATATGTTCCTACAAGAGAACTCCAATTGGACGAGTCTTCTTTCAGAAACTTAGAAGTGCCGAAATCAGAAATGTGAGCCTCATATTCTGGATCAAGCAAAATGTTGTTGCTTGATAAGTCTCGATGTACAATTGCTGGTGAACAATCATGATGCATGTAGGATAAAGCATGAGCGATGCCTTTGATGATTTTCAACCTCTTCTGCCAGTCTAACTCCATAGCTTCTTCTTCCATGCTCAAAATTTTTGCCAAGCTTCCTCTTTCAAGGTACTCATAAACCAAAAATGAGTGCCGAGAATTTGAGCAGAAGCCAAAGAGTTTCACAATGTTTCGATGCTTGATTTCTGTCAAGGCCTTTATCTCATTCAAGAAACTTCTATGCATCGCCATCACAGGCACATGGTGAAGCTTCTTTACGGCTATCACATCGCCTGATGGAAGCTCTGCTCTATAAACACTTCCATAACCCCCTTTCCCAATGCAAAATATGTCATTGAACTCTTCTGTAGCCATTACTATTTCTTTATATAATGCTTTCCCGTCATAAGAACATACAGAAAAAATATTGCCCTTCTTCATATCCATATCTTCTGTTCCTGAACTTTTTCTCCATTGATCATGCAATCTGAGACCACCATAGAATGCACAAAGAAGTAGGAATGATCCCAGAAGAGGACATAAAATTGTGACAAGAAGTTTCTTCTGCTTATCCTTGACATGCTTTTTAATCAACGGGGAACTTCCACAAGCTGGTAACCCTGTAATATTGCCGCATAGACCTTTATTTCCCTGTACTTCCTCTATGGTTAAATTCATAAAGGCTCTACCACTCGGAATTGGACCCTCTAAATTATTGAATGAAATATTAATGTGCAATAAACCAGGCAATTTTACTAAAGCCTTTGGGATTACACCAGAGAGGTTATTGTGTGAGAGATCCAATGTTCCCAGATTTTGCAAGCTTTGGAACTCAGATGGTATCTCTCCTGTGAAGAAATTTCGACTCAAATCCAGTTCAGAAAGTTGGGTCAACTTCCCAATTTGGAATGGAATCTTTTGGGTGAAAATGTTGTTGCTCAAGTTCATGTGAAACAAGTACCTGAAATCTCCCAAATGTTCTGGAATAGATCCATTCAAGGAGTTTGTGGACAGGTCTAGATAAAGAAGTTTTGTTAGCATTCCCAACTCCTGAGGTATACTGCCAGTGAGTTGGTTGTCATGCAAATATAGATTAAGCATAGACGCCAACTTCCCAACTCCTCTTGGTATCTCCCCAGATAAATAATTTGAAGAAAGATCAAGTGCTTGTAATTGAGTTAAAGTTCCAATTTCTGGAGGTATACCACCTGTGATGTTGTTCTTTGCAACCATCAGGGTCGTCAAGATTTTGCATTTTCCCCAGTTGCCAGAGAGTTCCCCGTAGAATGCGTTGTTGCTGAGATCTATGAAGTCCAGGAATGGATAGATGCCAAACATTTCTGACAAGTTTCCATGGAAATGGTTCCCATTGAAGCGGGCCCTAATTAAGCTTGAGCAATTTTTCAAGCTTCTAGGGATTGGACCTGTAAGCATGTTCTCAGATACAGTAATGTTTTGGAGGGTTCCATTTTGACATAGTAGATCTGGCAATGGACCAGATAATTGATTTTGATCCATTTCCAAAACTACCAACTTTTTCAGGTTTCCAAGCTCTTCTGGTATGGTACCAGAAAATTGGTTCGCTTGGAGATACAGTTTGTTTAAGTTACTCAAATTACCAATTGAAACAGGAATAGAACCATTAAGTTGGTTCCCACCTATTTCCATTTCGGTAAGGAATTTGAGGCCACCCAAATCTTTTGGAATTGGACTTGAGAGTTGATTCTCATAGAGATACAGATGTGTTAAATTGGTCAAATTACCCAGTGACTTTGGGATTGCACCAGTAAGATTATTTCGATACAACATAAGAAACTGGAGTGAGATCAAATATCCCATCGCCTTGGGAATGGGACCATATAGGTGATTTTGGAAAAGATATAACTTCACTAGCTTGGTGAGGTTGCCAAAAGTGGATGGAATTGGACCTATCAAAGTGTTGTTGTTCAGATAAAGTTCAATCAGATTATGCAGAGTTCCAATTCCGTCAGGAATTGTACCTGAAAGTTGATTTCTTCCTAGAGCTAAATGAGTCAAGTTTCTCAAGTTGCCAATTTCAGGTGGGATTTCATGTGACAAATCATTAACTGAGAAATCAAGATAAATGAGCTTGGACAAGTTACCTATTTCACGAGGTATGCTGCCAAAGATCTGATTCAGGCTAAGATCAAGATATTCCAGATTTGGGAGGGTTGAAAATGGGAAGTCATAAAGGCTACCTTTTATGCTGTACTCTGACAGATTCAACTTGCTGACACTTCCATTAATGCATGAAATGCCAGCCCAAGTGCATGGAAGGTTGGAAGAATTCTTGCCGCTGATGGATTGGACGCTCCACGAGGCTAGCAAGCTATTGTTCTTGTTTTGAAAGCTGCCTTTCCATTTCAAAAGACCAGCCGCCTCACTAGCAGAATCTGAAGCGACACCTTTGGCTTTGGGATGAGATGATGGGAAAAGTAGGACCACAATGAATATAGAGATTAATTCAAAAGAACCCATGACTACTTTCGAGTTCAACTCAAGTTTGCGCAGGTTGATATGTGTACCGCAAATGAAGCCAGTATTTATCCTGTCTTCCCAGCTGTACAAGGAAGACTTCCGAGGTCTTCTTGTTCTGTCCTTTTCTTCCTAATTTTCCATTTTTGTTTTCTTTCTTTTGGAGATTGAAACAATTAAGATGTCTGATTCGAAGGCCCAAGAAATTTAATGCAATGAAATGTCTTGATGAGATTGAACATTTTGATATTCTGTCACTGATTTAGAAAATATAAGGATGACTTTCCTACTAAATCTGCAGAAGAAGGTGACTCGGTGTGCCAGATTCGTAAAAATGACGATCAACTTACAGGCTAAGCTCTTTATGGTATAGATCTGGATCAACTTACGCCTAATGATTTGGTTGTAGATTTCAAGAAATAGAAGTGAGAAATTGCCAAAGATGAATTTTTTTTTTCCAAATTTTCATTGGCAGATTTAATTGGTCATAGTACATTTGTCCTTGCCCAAATAGAATTTAGTGGGCATTGATATCAAAACTTCAAAGTTTGTTATGTTTGATTTCGAGTATTTTTTGCATTCGCACTTTACTTATGATCTCCTGTTAGCTAACGGCATAGACACAAGTTGACACGAAATGAGATAAATTTGGCCAGAACTAATTATAGTTTGGTACTAATTATATTGACTTCAAAAGGTTTTTTTTTTTTTTGTTTTAGACCAAAAAGTTCAAGAATGTTCAAGAGACCTTAAGCAGATGAAAACTCAAACACAAAATTTGGGAACACATACAATGAAAGACACCAGTTTTGTTTCAAGCAATTACAAGTAAGGATGACGAAGAAAGAAAGAAGTCGTGCATCACATACACCCGGGTTTTGCATGTGACTGGGCTTTCTTTCATTTGGATATTCCTCCTTCTAAAAAGACAAGTCAAAATTAAAGATGGAATTCATGGGTTAGGAATACCTTGAGCAATTACAAATTAAACCCACGAAATAAGCATAAAGTCAAAACATGGGTATGTGGAAGACGGAAGAACTTAAAAATCTATAACCCAAACTGACGCGTTACATGTTTTTTTAAGTACAAAAGAAAAAACATGATGGGTCTTGTTATTTATTTGTTTGTTTTTCGTGTCAAAGTTGATCTCCATTTGCGCAGAACCGTGCCGTGTCCGACGAGAAGAAGGCGGTCCCTTCGGGGATGGGACATCCGATGAAATTGGAACGGAAAGAAGGCAATTCCCAATTTCATAAGGACAAAATTTGGGTATATGTGATTTTTAAAGGCTTAATGATCCAAATCGTGTCACATCATTGAGATAATGCAGTACAATTTGAATTATTGAATTTTCAAAGATCGAGTAATATAGTACAATTTGAATTATTGAATTTTCGAAGATCGAGTCTGTTCAATAGCAAGTCATTCCATGATAAGACTAATATTTTGTCTCATTTGTTGATAAGTATTTGATAACCACAAAAAAAGGAAAAAAAACTGAAAAAGATGGTCAGCTTTGACATAAGCCTGGAAATCATCCTTACTTTTTACTGTCGTCAGCTCGACCTCGAGCTCGACTCGGCCTAATTTGAGGTCGAGCTCAAATTCGAACTTTATATTGAGAGTTTGTCAAGTTCGAATTTGGTAAAATTGAGTCCAAACTCAATTCAATTAAATCAAAACTTGACTCGAATCAACTTGTTTGCAGCCTTACATCAGCCAAAAAAAAAAAAATTTACTCCCAAAAATTTTGTACATTTAAAACACAGTCGGATGAACTCAATATGTTAAAGAAGGAAAGTAGAAATCCAAAGGAGTAATTTTCTACCAATTCTATGGGCAGAATTAGTTGGCCGTAGTACTGGCTCAAAACAGAATTTAATTGATATCGGAATCTAAACTTCTATTTCTGTCCGTTTGAATTCCAGTATTTTCTGCTTCAGGTTAATATACCCTTCTCTTTTCCTGTTAGTTAAAGGGCTGCAAATGTGTAAATTAAACTTGGCCTCCCTAGTCTTGTAGATATCTAAGTTTTGCCCAACACTTCCCCTTCTTCTCTCCTTTCCCCTTCCTGAACTCCCATCAATACGTTGTGGTTGATTCAGGATCATGACTTTAATCAAATGGTAATAGCTTTTATAAGTCTTCCAGAATGATGGAAAAAGTAGGACGAAATTGAATATGGAAATTATTTGGAAAGAACCCACCATTACACTTAAGTTCAACTCGAGTTGCCAAAGATCGTTACTTTGTACCACAAACGAAACTAGTACTTATCCCAACTTTACAATACGGGGAAGACTTCGGAAGTATTCTGCTTTGGTCCCTCTCTCCTTCCCTTTCTTCTTCATTTTTATTTTTTGAGAGTTAAACATATAAGATGTCTATTCCAATGGGCCAAGAAATTTAATGCAATATTGAAATGTTCAATGAAATTGACCATTTTTTGTCTTCTATGACTAGTTCTCCCTATTGAATGGCTTGAATAGGAAATGCATTTCCAATTTGTCCACTTCATTTTAGTGTTTAATATGGCTCATTTAAGCAAGAAAACCCTTTATCTCTAGGATACTCATTCCAAATTTTTTAAATTCCACTAATTGGACTACTACATTTTGGAAGCTATTGTTCACAAAAAGAATTCGTTTAAGAGCAATGATGGCTACCGAGTCTTTTCCTTGAAGTAATTCCAATAATTGATTACTACTTTTTGAAAGCAGTTGTTGAGGTTGATGAAATGAGTTTTATTTTTGAGAGCGTTGATGTATCATCTTGACTAAAAAAGTCTTTTGGAATAGAGTAAAAAAATCTTTTTCATTTTAGAGAACTGATATATATCAACTTGACATTTTAATGGACAAGTTTACTTAAACTTAGAAATCTTTCAAAAAATAATAATCAATTAGTAGACACTAAGTTCTTTTTTGCCCTTAGAATACTCATTCAAACTTTTTCCTGAAACCCATTCCTCATAAAAACATAGTAAAAGATCTTTCCACATTCATTCTAGATGCCTATATAGTAGGATGTCAAATTTTTATTCTTCATCATGATATCTTAGACTACTTGTAAGTTCAATTAATATTTAAATGTAATTTTTCATAATAATTAATTGTCTTTTGTATTTAAAATAATTTTTTTCTTATATACAAGGAAACAAATGTTTTAAGATATTTTAAATAAACTTTATTTATAAATTTTATATATTACCAAGTATTTATAAATATTCTTTTATTGGGCCATTGGTTGAAGCAGTGAACCATCCAAAGTTTAATAAATATGATTAAATATGACTTTTTAGAAGATGGTAGTCCTGTTTTTCTACAAATTTAATTTGATGCTAACGTTTACTGTCAAAGGCCTAATAGACTTTAATGGTCAATTTATATTTTCAAACAAATTTGATGTTGGGCCCTTGTTCGTAAAGGTCTGGCCAACGGTCAAGATCAATCCAATAGCGCTCGGCTTCATGCTATTATAAAATTGGGTCCTTGTGTGCGAAGGTCCAACATATCAAACAAATTTTTGGATGGAAACAGCTGATGTTTTCAAACAAATTTAGTGGTGGGCAGTTGTTAGTAAAAGTCCCATGGGCATGGTTGATTTTAAACATATTTAATGTTGGGCCTTAATGGCAAAGGTCCAAAAGACTTTTCAGTCAACATGAGGTTGGCTGTCCAAGTCTTTTCCTCCAAGTAATTCTCTACTAATTAATTACTACATTTTGAAAGCAGTTGTTAACGAAAAGATTTTATTTAAGAGCTCGAATATATTTATCATCTTGACTAAAGAAAGTCTTTTGGGATACAATAAAAAAGTCTTTTTTTATTTAAGAGCACTGATACATATATCATCTAATCGAGGAGTTTACTTAGACTTTTCAATTCTTTAAAAAGTAGTAATCAATTAGTGGACGCTAAAAAGACATTAGTTGGAGGAAAAGTCTTTAAGGGGATAATGATAGAAGATCAAAGACTAAAACTAAGGAGTGCCAAAATCTTAAACGTGACCCGACGTCAAAGGCGGATTTAAGGGGGGGGGGCACGGGCCCCCACTGCCCCCCTTAAATTCCTATAATACTCCTATAATTTTGACATAATTTTAATGGTGCCCCCAGAATTTTTTTTTAAAAAAATATGAAAGAATGAGTCACAAAATTTATATCATTCACTTTCCTCCTCTAAGGACCAAATATCAATTATATCAATCATTACTTTTAGTCCCCACTCCCCAAGTTCCCTTTACTCCTGTGGTCCCCCATTTCACTTCACAACCCACGATTCCTCTTCTTCCACACCCAACTAACTACTCTTTCTTTTTATTACTTCATCCAATCATCATTAATCGTTTACTTCCTTTGTCCCCATTCCCCAATTTTCCTTTCCTCTTCTGGCTTTTGGTTGTCCCCACTGAAAATGGTCTCTCCCATCAAATAGTCCAATCCTAGTTTTCCTGTCATGAAAATGGTGTTGTTGACTTCTTCAAGCAATGTTCCATTAAACTATTAAAGGAGTAGGCTTTTTGAAAACCAGGACCTGCTTTCTTCAGTTCAACCGCAAGAAAACAGTCCTTGAAGCTGACTTCTTTCCAATTAAATAACATGATACGGCGCACAAAGGAAGTAAAGGGACCTGGTCCGCCACTGATTTGCAACTCTTTTCACCAATTTTGGGAGACCATCAAAATCAGATTCTAAACAATTACTTATTATTATTATTATTTTAAATTTGTTTGCAAATATATTTCTAGAGCATGAGATTATTACTGTTTTAGAGAAATTTGAAAATTGATTAGTTAATGTAATAACTAATAAATGGGTTATTTGATATTTGATAAATATTTTAACTTGTGAAATGGTGATTTTATAGATTTATAATTTATTTTTTGTTTTCCTTGATTAGTTTCTTATTTGGAGTTAATGTAATGATGAATAGAAGGCCATTGACATATATTTTAACTTTTAAATTATTCTTGTATGGATCCTTTTGTCTAATTAACTTGATTAGGTTCATATATTGTGATTAATGATTTGATATAGTGATGAATAAATAAGTTGTGATTTGATATAGTAATGATATGTTGTGATTAATGATTTAATAAATAACTTTAACTTGTAAAATAGTTCTTGGATAGATTATTAGATTTTATTGTACATTTAATATTTTAATTGGATTAGTATCTTATATATTGATTTTAATTGGATTAGTATCTTATAAATAGTTTAGTTTTTTTTGAAATAAAATTCTTATTATATTAATATTTTGAGTTTGTCTTTTTATGTTTTTCATGGAATATACATATCATTTGCACTTGTTAGTGAATTTATTTATTTTTTGCTCAAAAAATTAAAAAAAGAGTAGATAAAAAATTTTAGTGTTATTTTTGCCCCCACTAAGATTTTTTTCTGGCTCCGCCACTGCCCGACGTACAATTGCTTGATATGTCCCGACGTACAATTACTGGTGAACAATCATGATGCATGTAAAATAGAGCATGAACGATGCCTTGGATGGTTTTCAACTTCTTCTGCCGGTCTTGTTCTTTGGCTTCTTCTTTGACGCTCAAAATTTTGGACAAGCTTCCTCTTTCAAGGTACTAATAGACCAAAAATGAGTGTTGAGCATGAGCTTGAGCAGTTTCTCAAGCTTCTAGGTATTGGACCTACACAGAAATGTTTTGGAGTGTGCCATTTTGACAAAGTAGTTCTGGCAATAGACTGGATAATTGATTTTAATCCAATTCCAAGACTACCAACTATTTTAGGTTTCCAAGCTGTTGTGGGATGGTACCAGAATATGGCTTTTTTAGGAGATACTCTGTTTTTCTAAGTTACTCGAGTTATCAATTACAATAGGATTGGAACCATATTAAGTTGGTTCTTACCTAATTCCATATCTAAAAGGAATTTTAGATCACCCAAATTCTTTGGAATTGAACCAAAGTGTTGTTGTCAAAGAGATATAAATGCATCAAATTGGTTAAAATTGCCTAGCAACTTAGGGATTGAACAAATATGATAATTTTGAGACAAGATAAGAAACTGAAGTGAGATTAAATTTCCGATCGCATGAGGAATGGAACCTAATAGGTAATATTTGAAGTGAGATTCAAATAGGCTTTCAAGTTCGACTCAAGTTGGCTTGTTACTTTGTATAACAAATGATGCTAGTATTTAATTATCCCAACAAAACATGAAAAATTTCAGAGGTCTTCTTGTTCTATCCCTTTCTCCTTTCCCTTCTTCTTTGGTTTTACTTTTTTGAGATTTAAACACGCATAAAATGTCTATTTCGATATCTAAGAAATTTAAAGCAATGAAACGATTTAATGAGATTGACCGCTTTTATCTTCCATGACTAATTTTTCCCACTGAATCCACAGAAATAGGTGATTCGAGTAGCTTTTGGAGAAATATCTAAACCATGATCAGTCCATAGGCTAAGCCATTTATGTTGTAGTTCTAAACAAAATATTGGAAGTTTAAAGATGCATTTTGTTTTCTTTTTAATGTAAGTTGTAAATATAACTACTTTATTGATTTCAAGAAATTTAAAAAGAAAAAAAGATCTTCAAGAAATTCGTACACCTTGGTGAGAGAACAAAAAAAATTCCCTAATAAAAATATAAAAGCTATACACAATACTATTTATGCCATCTATACAAGATCAATCAATGTAACAGCTTTGATCAAAATCCCATGAGACGGGCACTTTCCAATTTTCCTTACTTTTGCTGACCTTTCTCTATAGAAACGGCAACAGGACGGATCGGGCTGAAGAGCCCTTCCTCGTCCGCGGCAGTCCGCCCCAGCTTCCAAAAGCGCCCTCTAGTCCCCAGTCCCCACCTCAGCCCTCACAATCCCACTCCCACCCTGCTCCGCTGTTAGGACTGTCAATGGGATTGGGTCAGTCCGAGCTCGGTTCGTTTGACCCAATAAAAAGTCTAATGAGTTCGACCTTTTAGTGAGCCATTCCGAGGTTGAACCTAAAAATTAAGTCCAAATTAAATATAAGCCGAGTTTGGGCATTATTAGTTTCAAATCCGATATAGGTCCGGCCCTTTAATTACCTATATATATAATATTTTTATTTTGATATTATATATAATTATATATCCAAATATAGTATTACTAAATACTAAATATATAAAAATTACAAAACACAAAAATACATCTGAAAACTCTTCTATGAGTTTTCTTGAAAGCCAATATTAGTAATGCATAATTGAATCTCTAATTTTTCTTATTAGTTGAATAAATTTTTATGTTGGCATAAGATTAGTTGATTTCTTTTTGGTCTAGAAACACAAATCATCAAGCATGTTTGGATTCAAATCACAAGACTATAAAAAAGTTTCAACTTTTAAAGATGTATTACCGTATGACCGTATGTTTTATTACTATTTTTTTATGTATTTTGAATAAATTAAATATAAATATTGCTGAAAATTTTTTGGTTTATATACTTTTTAAGAACTATTAGTTATTCATGTTTAGTTTTAATATTGTAATCTTGTAAATGTTAAATTAGTTTTACAACTTAATAGTTATAGTAATTATATTAAGAAAATTAAGGAGTAATAAGTGAATTTGGACTAAACTCAAACAAGACTCAAAACCCGAATATTATGTGAGTTGAGTATTAGTTTCACATTTATTAACCCGAAACTCATAGTCCGAAACTCGAAAATATTACAAATTAAATGAACTGAACTCGAGCTTATGAAAGCCCGGCTCATTAAGCCCGATTGACAGGCCTACCCGCTACTCCCTGTAGTGCCCCATGGGTGGCCACAATCATGTTTAGTTTTATAGGGATAATTTATTTTGATATATACAAAACACTAGTAATAAATTTAGTAATCATTGTTTTTGAACTTTTCACTGTGAAATAAAATATAAGATGTATTTTGAAATAAGATATAGTTTTTGATAATTTTTTTCATTTTTCTTTTATGAGATCTAAATTTTTTCAAATTTTAATTATCAGATTTGGAATTTTTGGATCTATTTGGTAGATGTCACTATAATATTTGGATTTGAAGTAATTAATCAGCATATCTTGAGATTGGAAGTATGCACAGATGTCCGTGGAACTAAAATTATTTTATCTCATTTTTTAAATTTGAAGATTTATAATGTATTTTTTTTATTGTTCTTCAGATTTGGAGTATCTTTTCTTCATATTTGTGCTTTGATATCTGTGTATGTTTGATGATGTAATTTTTACTATTAGTGCAGATTTTAATGAAATTACGATATTTTATCAAAAAAAAAATCAAAACGTATTCATTTACTGTTTTTTTAATCACTCTTATCCTTTGTCTCTATATCATTCGAATCGTTGTACACATTGGAAGAATGTTGTAAGGTACTGCTATAGACATTTTTAGACGCTCAAATTTTGACGCTAGGCACTCCAATCCACTTTCTTGGTATTTTTGTTTCAACATTGCCCTTAGTGATTTTCCCCGAGAGGCCTTTAGCATCCACTCTCCAAACAAAACTCACGTTTAGGCAGATCCAAAACCCCCACCATCCGAGCCCCACATGTTAATTGCAAACTTGATTAGCTATTTTTTCTGGAGTAATTTTGGTGCAAGTGATGTTATTGAGTTCCATGTGTTTCCCAAAGAAATTTGTTGTTTTGTGAGTGAATCTCTTTGTGGATTGAAAGGTTGCATAGGAGAAGGAAGATGGATAAAGAAGGGTTGTATTTGTCCTTCCAATTAATGAGATACATACTTGGAATGCACGAGGCCAAATATGGAGTGCGGACACAAGGAAATTTACTAATGGTGCTGGTTTTTGGAACGAGTTTATGTAGTACAAATTTTAAATTAACAGTGAATGTATATTTTTAGAAAAAAAAACTCAGACAAATTAAAGGATGCTATTTATGCTTACAACCTTTGAGAAATATTGCATTCAACCATTGTGTTTTTCACCTTTTAGAAAAAAATTTAGAAAAATTATCATCCTTTGAGAATATTTTAAGGAATTTACTCGTGTGAACACCCACACTACTGGCCTTTTCAAAAAGTTGTTATTTGGAGAGGGGGAAAAAGAGGGGAAAGAAACGGATAAGGAGCCTAAACCTACCTTCACATTATTAAAAAAAAATCACGGTACCATTGCTTGCAAACAAGAGAACCACCGGCTTCATATCTAGTGGCCAACAGGAGGTGGCATGCCAGACATATATACTAATTATCGCAAGTTTGTATCAACTAATTTTTTTTTTCAATTATAAGTAGAAAGTTTCAAATTCGAAACCTCAATATCCTTTCCCTCAACATCAGCTAATATCCTTGTCCTTCCCTCAGCCATGCTCACCAAAGGCCTTAAAAGTCTTTGTCCAATTGGTATGATGCCTTCGTTTCTCTGCTCAAGAATCTGGCTCAGATTACCCTGCTTATGAGTCTCCAGGTCCTTGTCCAGTTAGCGATTGCAATTAGTGAGAGGGTGGGAGAAAGGTTCATGTCCCACATTAGACGTCAGCTTGACCCAATTAGAGCCACTCGTTGCAATTCAAGTTGACCACTCCAAGAGAATCACATAAGCTCAGCCCATTTGGACCGCCAACCTTTGTTTTTTTTTTTTTGTCAATCGGCAACTACTATATTAATTTTACTCGAACCTATCTAAAAGAGGGCCATGGGTCCAGGGGAGTTAGAAGGAGTGATTCCCCGCTCTAAACTAAATTGATGCACTACTGCACACCCTTTATGAGTGTAACTCGGACCGCGGATCTATCTCGACAAATGTAATTGGTGAGAAACTGGGTCCGGTAGGAAACTGCTATAAAAGGATATGGCTCATTGCATACAATCATCGTCAAGAAAGGAATTATAGAATAGAACCAATCTTAAGTTCTCATAACCCTTTGTAGTCAACAAACAATGGCTAGTGAAGAGGTGATTTCTGTCCTGCTGGGGCGAACCTTCTGAAATCAAGGAGTGTTCTATCTTGGGGACACCACTAGGACTAGGTCACCTGCTTAGGTTACAGGAGGGGCTGAATCCCCCGGTATAACTCCGAAACTTAAGTCAGTTCGGTCTTAGAGAAATAATAAAGTAGTAAACAAAATCAGTATGGCTTTACCAGAAATTGGTCATCCCCCTCCTTAGTAGATACGTTGGGTATTTATAGGGGATTGGTCGGGATGAGGGATTGCTGGCACAGGTCCCTAAAGATTTGAGATGGTCAGCGCATCTGGTGGATTTGACTGGTCTCTATGAAAAGGTGCGACGGGACATCTGTCAGGTTCAGGCGGCATGTGTCAGAGCAGCTGTCCGTCAGACGTAAGGTGTGTCAGGTGTCAGAGGTCACATCATCTCTCCACGGTTGTCAAGCCACTTAGTCATCACCTCGGCTCATGTTCTGAAGATATCTGCCGAGGTGATAAACGGGTCAAGACCACCTCGCTAAATGGAGGGCAGAGGTGGCGCTCCAGTAGTCTCAGTGCGGGTGAGTCCCCAGACTATCCGGACTGAGACGACCATCCTCACTAAGCCTCCCAAGCTTCGAGAAGAGCGAGGTCGTGGTTTCCCGAGGTCGTCACTTCCCGAGGCTAACGAGCGTGTAGAACACGGAACACAGCTACGACACGTCACGACTGTGTAGATGGGACCGGGAGAGAGGCGAAACGATGGCTGTCAGCTTTAACGTCGGATCAATAAGATCAACTGTCAGATGAACAGCATCTTCATTAATGAGGAGAGAGAGTGGGCGCTCTAGGGAATCCCAAAGGTGCCGTCTCTTCGGTCTTCCCCCGCTGCCTATAAATAGGAGTCCTTTTTTACCGTTTCATTCCTCATCAAAAATCTTGAATCACCTTAGAACTCTGTTCCTGCGCTTTTTCACTTCGGCAATTTCCTAAACAGCCTCTTCAGAGTAAGTTCACTTCTTTCTCTTCTGTAATAATGGCTAGAACGGCTCGCACATACAAAGGGACGGTGAGACCTGACTTCACCGAGGCAGAGAGGCCTGACCCCTCCGAGGAGAGGACAGCTTCCGACGTCGGGGAAGGAGATGCTGAAGCGTCTCACCGAGCCGGGACATCTGCAGGGCAACATGAGGAGATCGAGGTCGAGGCCGAGATCCTTTACAATGACGACCTCGGGAATGAGGTCCCTAGGGACGAGGGCGTACAAGAGCCTTCCTCTCCTCCGAACGTGGCCACGCTTGACTACGGCCAGATGCCGACCTTCACCAGTGTTATGGGACAAGCCTCCGTAGCCGAGGTGGTCCACAAGTATCCATGGAGGAGGGACTATAGCATCTACCTGGCCCAGCCACATCAGTTTGCTGCGCTGCCATCGAAGGGTAGGGTGGCTATCTACGTGGACCAACTGGAGGCCGGACTCAGAGTACCTACAACAAGGTTTCTCCGGGACTGCTTGAGGTATTGGGGGGTGAGAATCACCCAACTCACCCCTAATGCAATTGGTGTTCTCGTCGATTTCCAACTGCTCTGCCGACATCAAGAGATAGAGCCCACTGTCAACCTCTTCCGCCGCTATTACTCGCTTAAAAACAGCGGGAGTGAGAAGGGTTGGTTTTACTTCGGGAACAAAGTTTCGAAGTTGGTGGTAGACGCCCCGAGCTCAATAAAGGAATGGAAAAGAAACTTCTTCTTCGTCCCCGCAGAAGACTTTCCTCGGGGATTCTGGTGGAGGCCTCCCACCTCGGTTAAAGAGACGTCCCCGGGCAAGTTAGAGGAGCGCAACTTCCAGAAGTTAAAGGGGTTAGGCCTCAGAATTAACTGCTAAAATTTTCCTGAAGCGGTGCTCTTAGAAGGCGGGATCAGTCGAGCCCTGATCAGCTCGGATCACCCCGTCCTCTTCTCTTCTAGGATTAAAAAACCTTGTACTTTTCCATTTCCCTTTTTTATTCATTCTTCTTGAATTTTAACTAACTCTTTTTCACATGCAGTGGTGAAAGTTTCCAACCTGATAATCTCGGAAAACGTCGAGGTGGTGAAGAGACCACCCAAGAAGCGAAAGGATGCTGCTGAGCCTTCCATTAGGCCGGCCAAGAAGACCACCGCGGCGACGAGCGACCGCGAGCCTGCCGTGGTGATCGTGGGCGAAGGCTCACACACTTCGGGCACGCCTGGGAAGTCCAGGGCCTCTGCCATCTCGGTGGGGGTTCCTTTCCGTGGGGTCACAATAGCCTCCCCACCTCGGGGTCAAGGTGTGACCGTGATCCCGGATAATCCTGTCACGGGATCCTCACTGTTCAACCTCCACCATGTGCCTTCCAAAGCGGCCGGAGAGGATAAGAGGCACTCCGGAGCACATTGGTGTCCAGAGTGGGAGGTCAATGTCAATGACTGCTGCAAGGACCCCCTAGTCACTCATGAGCTTCTAGTGCACTCAGTGTTGCCGCGGGACAGCACTTACGCTAGAAAGCTCAGCCCTGCCGAGCTGATGCAGAGCGCTTCGGTCTCCTAGGCCTCCACCACGGCCTTCTTTGGTGAGATGCTCCAACGCTACGGTCATTTCATGGAAACCTACGAACCCCCTGTCGAGCTCCAAAAGAAGATTGCCGCTCTGGAAGAGAAGTTGAGGGCAACCGAACTGGAGCGAGACAAAGCCGAGGCGGCGAGGAAGAAGGCCGAGGTCGCGAACAACTCCCTGATAACTGCCCTTGACGAGAAAAGGGGAAGAAGGGACCAAGAAGAGCAGTCGACCAAGGAGGCCATAGAGAAAGCCGGGGTCACTGCCGTGGAGGTCTTCCGGAAGTCGGAGTCTTTCACCTATGACCTCGGCGAGCTCACCCGGCCGAGTTTCGTGTTCGGCTATACGTCGGCTATTAACGATGCGGCGTCCTTTCTTTCTTCTGAGCAGTTGGAGTCCCTTCAAAGCGCTCCACACTACAATGAGGATGCCAAGGAACTGTGCGACCGGATGGCTGAGGGTATCCAAGCTGGAAAAGACCCAGCCGAGATCCGTGCTAAATTCAACAAATGGCTCCAAGAGTTTGAATTGAATGGTGAAGGCACCGAAGGGGACCAGGTCGGCGGAAGAGCTGAAGAACAACAGGACGCCGAAGCGGGGGGTGAGACTATGGGGGAGCAAGGCTCCGGGGCAGGGAATGCTTAGAAGCATCCCTCTTTTGTACTTGAGGGCCGAGGTCATGGATGCTTAGAGGCACCTCGGACCTCGGCCTTCTACTCTTTTGTTTGCAATGTAACCGACTTCTGACTTCATATTTTTGTACTTTTTAATTGAGTTCGATTTTCTTCTCTTTACTGCTTTGTCCCCTTATTTTTCACTTGTGATGGAATGAGAATAAGTGAGAAATAACTCAAACTTAAAATTGAAAGCACGTACCCTTCACGGGTAATACAGTTTAAGATTTTCAGCATGCCAAGTTCGGGGCACCCGAGAGCCATCTCGATACGCCAATTTACAATATCCATTTTGGCTGGATTCAACAACACGGTATGGTCCCTCCCACTTGAGATTTAATTTTTCCTGAGATTCAGCTCGGCTAACCGAGTTCTTCCGGAGCACAAGATCTCCCGGATTGAACCGCAAGTGTTTGATCCGAGTATTGTAGTAGCCAACTAGAATATTTTTATAGATAGCAACTTTGGCCGCGGTCATATCACGCTTCTCCTCGGCGAGGTCGAGATCAACTCGCCGTTCTTCTTCGTTGACTTCGGCGGCATATACTGCCATTCGTGGACTCGGAGTGATAAATTCGGCTGGAAAGACAGATTCGGACCCATAAGTAAGAGAAAACGGGGTCTCTTGGGTTGCTGACCTCGGGGTGGTCCGGTAGGACCATAACACGCTGGGGAGTTCTTCCATCCAGGATGATCCAACCCGGTGTAACCTGGTCTTGAGACCATGAAGAAGAGTACGGTTGAAGTTTTCGGCCTGTCCATTGGCCTGAGGGTATCCAACCGAAGTGAAATGCTGCTTGATCCATAGGTTTTCGCACCACGCTTTGAAAGGACTATCCGCGAACTGCTTGCCATTATCCGAGATGACCACCCGGGGTAGGCCGAAGCGACAGACCACGTTCTTCCAAAAGAATTTTTGAACAGCAGCCCCAGTGATACTTCTCAGAGGCTCGGCCTCAACCCATTTGGTGAATTAGTCCACTGCCACCACTACGTAGGCGTAATTGTCTGGAGCCCTGGGAAATGGACCAATTATATCAGTTCCCCATTGCTCGAATGGCCATGGCGAGGTGATGGGGATCATGAGATTGGTCGGCTGGTGGTGCTCAGGGGCGTGGTGCTGGCAAGAGGGGCAACTAAGGACCATGATCTGGGCATCTACCCTCATAGTGGGCCAAAAATACCTGAGCAATAGAGCTTTTTTGACGAGCATCCTGTAGCCGACATGAGCACCACAAAGTCCTTCTTGTATGTCTTGCAGGATTCTCTCGCCTTCTTCGGGCGTAATACATCGCAGCCATGGGCCGAGGTACGACCTCTTGTATAAGAGGTTTTGTCAGAAAGTGTACCGAGTTGCTTTACGTTGAAGTTTTCTTGATTCAACTCGGTCCTCGGGGAGCTCCCCCTGGCTGAGAAATCGAATCAAGGGTCCCATCCAGGTGTCCCCGGGATAAACGGGACACACGACCTCTTCTATGTACTCCGGCTCGGCTAGGACTTCGACAAGGACCGTCTTGTTCAAGTCAGAGAACGTGGTGGAGGCGAGTCGGGAGAGAGCGTCAGCTCGTTTGTTTTGAGACCGCGGTATCCTTTGAATTTCAAAAGACTCGAAATGTGCGATTAACTGGTGGACCTTGGAGAGGTAGCGATGCATCACCTCTTCCCTGGCCTCATATTCGTCAAGTATTTGGCACACAACGAGTTGGGAGTCGCTATAGACCAAGATATGCGCGGCCCCGAACTTGCGAGCTAGCTGCAGGCCGGCGATGACTGCTTCGTATTCGGTTTCATTGTTAAAAACGTTAAAATCAAATCTCAAAGCATATGAGCATATTTCTCCTTGGGGGTTTTCGAGGAGCAAGCCTGCCCCACTACCCTCACTATTGGACGAACCGTCCACATGCAAAACCCACCGTTGTGGCTCGGGGTTAGCCGAAGCGGTATCCTGGGTGGTCTTATTCACCTCACCGAAAGTGAGATCGGTTAGGAAATCCGCGAGGGCCTGTGCCTTGATTGCGGTACGAGGCTCGTAAGACAGGTCGTACTCCCCCAACTCGATGGCCCATTGGTAAGGCGTCCGGAAGCCTCTGGGCGTGATAAGACTTGTCTAAGGGGCTGGTCAGTTCTCAAACAGATGTGGTGAGCTAAGAAGTAAGGCTTGAACCTGCGGGCAGCGTGGATCAAGGCCAACACAAGTTTCTTCGCCTGACTGTATCGAGTCTCCGGATCTCGGAGGAGTCGGTTGACGTAGTAGACTGGCATCTGAACACCTTCCTCCCTTATCAACGCGGCACTTACGGTTTCAACCGCGGCAGAGAGGTACAGGAATAACTTGTCCCCTGGCCGAGGCGAGGTGAGTTTTGGGAGGTGGTGAAGGTATTCCTTCAATTGGTCGAAGGTCTGCTGACATTTTTCGATCCAGAAGAAACTATCGGCCTTCTTTAAAACCTTGAAAAAGGGCAACGCCTTGCAAGCTGACTGCGACAAGAACCGGTTCAGGGCTGCCAACCGTCCTGTGAGTCTCTGCACGTCGCGGATGCACCGAGGTGGAGACATCTCTTGGATCTCTCTCACATTATCCGGATTCGCTTCGATGCCCCGCCTAGAGACGAGGTAGCCCAAAAATTTTTCCGAAGTGACCCCAAACATACATTTCTTGGGATTTAGCATCATTCGCGTCTCCCGAATGACCTCAAGGACCTCTTTCAGATCGGAAAGGAATGTGGAGGTCGTCTGGCTTTTGAGAAGAATATCATCTACGTAGGCCTCGACATTTTGGCCGATCTGAGATTTGAAGGCTTGGTTAACCAGGCGTTGATATGTGGCTCCGGCATTCTTTAACCCGAAAGGCATGGTGGTATAACAGTATATGCCCTGGTTAGTGTAGAAGGCCGTCTTCTCTTGGTTTTCTTGACTCATGCCTATCTGGTGATACCCCTTGAAGGCGTCAAGAAAACAGAGGATCTCATAACCCATTGTCGAGTCCACCAAGGTGTCGACCTTGGGTAATGGGTAGCAATCCTTGGGACAAACTTTATAGAGGTCGGTAAAGTTGACGCACATCCTCCAAGCCCCCGTGTCTTTCTTGACCATGACCGGGTTAGATAACCAGGTCGGATATTGGACTTCTCGGATTATCTTTGCAGGCAGGAGCTTATCCACTTCTTCACCGACAGCTCGGCTTCGCTCAGGGCCGAGGTGCCTTCTTTTTCGTTTAACCGAGCGGACTTGGGGATCAACGTTCAGCTCATGTATTATGAGGTGATGCGAGATTCCTTGGACCTCATCTGCGGCCCAAGCGAAAACGTCCCGGTATTCTCTGAGGAGGTCCACCATACCTCTTTTAATCGGGCCAGGCAGTCGAGTGCCGACGCTGACCGTCCGATCAGGCTTCGTAGGATCTAGAAAAATCTCCTCTACCTCATCCCCCGTCTCCAGCCTCGGGATCTTATCAGCTTGCTGAGGATCAATATAGTCTATTGAGAGGATATTTGACCTCTTCTCGGACCTCGCGCCAGAGGTCGATGGGGAGGCTGCTTGTAGAGTGGCGAGGTAGCACTCCCGAGCAGCGCAGACGTCGCTGCTGACCTCGGCAACCCCCGCAGGAGTAGAAAACTTGAAGCTCAGGTGGTAGGTGGAGTATACCGCCCGCAAAGCGTTAAGCGTGGGGCGACCTAGGAGCAAGTTGTACGGAGAGTCAGCTCTCACCACTATGAAATTGACAGGAATGGTTCGGCACCGGGGGTGATGCCCCACAGTTACTGTCAAGGTCACCATCCCCTCGGGATGCACGACATGTCCCTCAAATCCTACAAGAGACGTTCGCACAGGGGTCATGTGTTCCCTAGCCAACTTGAGGCTCTCAAAAGTGCGGAGGTACATGATATCTACCGAGCTTCCCAAGTCGATGTAAACTTTCTTGACGATATAATTGTTGGTGAGCACTTCGATTATCAAATCCTCATGGCTACTCGAGGCAGTTGGGATAGGGTCGCTGGGCCCGTAAGTGATCACCTCGGATAGGCGAGAACTTGACTCGGCCTGATCCGGATTAGCCTGTCTATAGGTCCTCTTCCGGGAATTCTGGCTGTCCCCTTTCCGTCGGACCTCCGGCAATAGTGTTGAAGACTCTTGCGATGTTTGGCTCATATCCTAGCCCCTGGCCTGAAGATTCGTCTCGGGGAGGCCTTTTGGTCTCCCTAGGATCCTCAGGGGGTCTGCAACTGCTTCTTGACGTCCGCCTTTCGTCTCGGCGTTGGTCACCTCGTTTGTCACGTCGGTTCTCATCACGCTGATGATTTCCATCTCGACGGATGAACTGCTTTAGGTGTCCTTGCCTGATGAGATTCTCGATCTCCCTTTTAAGATCGTTACAGTTCTCGGTCTCATGCCCTATGTTTCGGTGATATAAACAGTAGAGGTTCGAGTTCCTCTTATCTCTGCTGCCGTACATCTTGGGGGTGCCTTCCCGAGATTGTTCTGTTTCATTACGGACAACACCCGAGATCGGGTGGTGTTCAAGAGAGTCAGCTCGGAATCAGGAATGGATGGCTTCCCCTTGGAAATCCTGTCGAACACGCTGCGGCGGTCTCGACTAGGACTTTGGAAGCCACTTCCTGTCCCTGCTTCACTTCGACCGAGCTCTTTTCCCCTTCGGAGATCAGCCCTTGGGCGGGCAGCTTGGATCTCTTTCTTCATTCGATTGAGGTCTTCGGCCTGTATGCCCTTCTCGACCTTCAACCATAGTTTATGGAGTGTGCGGGGATACTTCTTGTGGATCCCCGTGTTGAATACCCCGGCTACGAGCCTATGGGTAAAAGCAGCAATGGTGACCTGCTCATTAGGGTCAGGTATTTGTTCGCTTTTCTCGTGGAACCTCTGGACGTACGACCGAAGTGACTCTCCCGAGTTCTACTGCATATTCAGCAAATAAGCCGAGATCCTGGTCGTAGGTCGGGAGGATATAAACCGATGGAGAAATCTCTCCACTAATTTCTCCAGGGTTGAAATGCTCCTAGGTTCTAAGCCCCAAAACCATTTTCGAGTTGTCCCCTGGAGAAACACTGGAAAAGCCCGGCAAATGACGGGGTCAGGAATGCAATATAAACGGAAGGCCGAGATGAAGGCGTGGATGTGATTCTCGGAATCACCTCGGCCGTCATAGGATTGTATGGAGGGGAGCTTGAAGTTGGGAGGAAGCCTTTCCTCGTTGATGTCGTCGGTAAAAGGTGGAGTTCTCATGTAATCCACCTCGGGCCTTCCCAACAATCGAGGTTCTTCCTCAGGTCGTCGTCCTAAAAGTCCTCGGGAGAATGCCTTGGTCAGGGAGGTTACCTTAGAAGTGGCCTTAGAGAATGCCCGCTTCGAAGCACTCCGGTTTAGGCGCCTCCCATCAGATTCTTCTTCAGATGAACCTTCAGGGGATCCATCTGACTTCCTTTTGGAGGACTCAGCTTTCTGCTTGCCTTGCCTCTTTATGTACCTTCCCAACTCCTCAAAAATGTTGGGATTCTCGATTACAAACTCGGCCATACGAGTTATGACTTCTTCGTTTGCGGGCTGAGTCTTTGGGGACTCCTGCCCTTCAGAAATATCTTCCTGTTGAGCTGCATTGCTTTGCTCAACCCCAATAGTGAGAGCTTTCCTGCTCTTAGAACGCGTAGGCTTCATATTCTGATGTCTTAACGTTCCCACAGACGGCGCCAATTGAAGAGGTGATTTTTGTCCTGTTGGGGCGAACCTTCTGAAATCAAGGAGTGTTCTATCCTGGGGACACCACTAGGATGAGGTCACCTGCTTAGGTTACAGGAGGGGCTGAATCCTCCGTGTAACTCCGAAACTTAAGTCAGTTCGATCTTAGAGAAATAATAAAGTAGTAGACAAAATCAGTATGGCTTTACCAGAAATTGGTCATCCCCCTCCTTAGTAGATACGTTGGGTATTTATAAGGGATTGGTCGGGATAAGGGATTGCTGGCACAAGTCCCTAAAGATCTGAGATGGTCAGCGCATCTGGTGGATTTGACTGATCTCTATGAAAAGGTGCGACGGGACATCTGTCAGGTTCAGGCGACGTGTGTCAGAGCAGCTGTCCGTCAGACGTAAGGTGTGTCAGGTGTCAGAGGTCACATCATCTTTCCACGGTTGTCAAGCCACTTAGTCATCACCTCGGCTCATGCTCTGAAGATATCTGCCGAGGTGATAAACGGGTCAAGACCACCTCGCTAAATGGAAGGCAGAGGTGGCGCTCCAGTAGTCTCAGTCCGGGTGAGTCCCCAGACTATCCGGACTGAGACGACCATCCTCAGCTAGCAACAACAAAGCTCTTATCAGTGTACTTTTCTTTCTCTTCTTACTCTCAACTCAATCCATTGTACCTGGAACAGCGAGAAAGATCCTAGGAACAAGTAAGTCGCTTTGTAGTTCCAATATTCTGTCTTTCATTTTTTTTGGATTATTGATATTCATTATTGGAAAACAGAAAAAAAGAAAAAAGATTCCTTGTATATATGTACTCATCGTCTAAGAGCCTATACCTTTGTGATGCCTTTCTTGACATATTATTCATGTTTACATCTTCCACCCATGAGAATGAAGTAGGTAAGGTTGTGTTCTTTTTTTTTTTTTTGCCTGAAACGATAGATCCTACATTTTTTATTGTATTCTACTCTATACTACGGGGGAGAGGGGACCCGAGGAGGTCAGAGAGAACCGGAGAGGACTGAACCACTTACTGGTCCAGACGACTGCACTACATACTCATCCGGTAAGGTTGTGTTCATGTGCGGTGGTGTGTTTTATTGTCTTCTGTATATGATTTGTTGTATATTTATATTATTTTAGAAATAGAAGCAAATTAAATTTGAATCAAGAATAAACAAGTCCTAGCTGATCCTTTGCAACTCGGGCTTAGTAGGTTTTTCATGGCGGCTCTCCAGCATGGGGAGGCGCCGCCCCTTTTTCGGCCTACGAAGACGTTCGCCTCCATTCTTTCTCAACCTCCTTCTTCTTCGTCCTCTGGCATTGGCCATCTCAGTACATACAAGGGTGAGCCATCGTTGGTGATATCCCGTCAAGATATGATACAGATAGCAGCACCTTACTCTAACGCACTGGTTGGCAGATTTGCAGTAGGCCGCCCTTCCATGGAGATTATTCGCAAATTTATCATTTTTTTGGGGCTGAGGGGTGAGTGTCCGATAAGCTTATTAGATTCCAAGCACATTCTTTTACGTCCATCCGTGGTGGAAGATTACACCAGGCTTTGGTGTCGCAAGTCTTGGTACATTGGCAAGTTTCATATGTCCCTGTCGAAATGGACAATCGATTTTAAACCAGGAGCAGAGTCATCAATTGCACCAGTTTGGGTCAATTTTCCGGGTCTTCCATTGCCGTTTTTCGAAAAGCAATTTCTGCTTAAGCTGGGTAACTTACTTGGCCGACCCTTAAAAGTGGATGAAGCTACGGCTTCACTGAAACGTCCTTCTGTAGCCCGTATATTGTTGGAGGTCGATGTATTGCATTCTCCCAAATCCAGGATTTGGATTGGAGATGATCAGTGGGTTTTTTGGCAGAAAATTGAGTATGAAGAATATCCTTCTTATTGTGCTTTTTGCTCGTTGATTGGTCATACAGAAAATATCTGTCATACAAAACATCCGGAATTGCGGCCTGTGCGCCGTTCTAGACCATCAACTAAGCCTCACGTCAGACAAGTCTTTCAACCAAAGGGGGTAACTGCTGTTGATGAATCTCTTCCTGTTGTGGATTCTGGGATTGTAATAGTCCCGAGAGTAAAAGAGCATGAAAACAGTACTTCTGCAACAGATGTTTCTACTTCTGTTATTCCATCATCGTCTTCTAACCCTATTAGGGGTAATTCTCCTCAAGCTAATGTACCTGTTCATGATCCTGTTCTCCCAAATACAACTCTGGGGGTTGATGCAGATACGCAGAATGTTATCTCTGTAGTCACCCTTGTTCCCCCAGATTCTTCTTCTCCGATTAAAGCTTTATCGGACACAATCCCTACCTCTGCCCGGGATGACAATCTGTTGCCTATTCCGTCTGCGTCTTTAGTACCGCACCATGAGCGGAATTATTCTTCTCTCTCTCCTCGACGGCACCACGGTCATGTTCGACTGGTGCGGTCTAATTCCGATGGCCAATCAGGGGTGCAAGGTCTTTCCTTGGTTGATTTAAAAAATTTTCATGATCGGCTGCCCAGCAGAATCATAGCATCTAAGCTTTGCTGCGATCCGTTTGTTACTGGAGTATCTCTGGATGATACCGACACTCAATTACTGCAAAATTTGATCCAAGGCCGCAAGGGTCGTAGTAGACAGGCCAGGAAACGAGAAGGTATGACTTCATCTGCTCATTATAATCTTCGGTCTAATAATGTTAAATCCGATTAAGTTTATAGTGTGGAACATTCGTGGTGCTTCGAACAAGGAGTCATTACGGCATATTCGTCGCACTTGTAGATCAAACGATATTTGTTTACTGATTCTATTGGAGCCATTAGCCAATGTCTCTCATTTGGAGAGTGTGCAGCTGTTCTTGGGTTTTGATTTTGCTCGGTCCTTCGTGCACAACAAAATTTGGATATTCTGGTGTTCAGATGCTCGATATTCTTTTGTAGAAGCCTCGGATCAATTAGTTCATATACATTTGTCTTTCCCTTCTGGTTCTTCCATTATTATTTTGGTTGTCTATGCGAAGTGTAACAGAATTGGTAGGAGACGGTTATGGGAGGCTCTGGAGCAATTTTCCACATCTATTACTCTTCCATGGATTGCCGTAGGGGACTACAACGTTATTTCTTCTGCGGAGGAAAGGATTGGAGGATCAGCCCCGAATATTCGTGATTTGGAAGAATTCAACTCTGCTTTAAATCGGAGTGGTCTATTTCCAGTTCAGTTCGATGGGTCTGCTTACACATGGACAAATGGTCGCATGTGGCAGCGACTTGATCGAGCGGTCGTTAATAGCGTTTGGCTGTCTGATATTGAGATGACTCGAGTTGCTTATCTTCAGAGAGGGTGGTCTGACCATTGTCCGTTGCTGGTCAGGGGAGGAAGTACGGCAACACGACGGTCTTCCTTTCGATTTCTTAATGTCTGGCGAGGTCATTCCAGTTTTTAACAAACAGTAAGGTCTGCTTGGGCTCAGCCTGTTTCTGGAGTTGGAATGCAGAAATTCTTTAATAAATTGCAGGTGGTTAAAAGAGTTTTATCTAGATGGAATGTGGATGTATTTGGGAATGTCTCTCAAAGGGTCAAAGTGGCAGCGGATAATTTATTGGCCAAGGAAATTTTGTATGATCAAAATAGAGACACGTTGTCTAGGACGGCAGTTCATGAGGCAAGGGCAGTTCATTCTCGGGAGCTAGCGTTGGAATGTGAATTCTGGAGACAAAAGGCAGCGATCAAATGGATCAAAGAGGGCGACGCTAATACCTCTTTTTTTCATGCAGCAGTTAAGCAGAAACGTAGCTCTAATTTTATTGCATGAATTAGGGGCAACGGGGACAGTTGGTTTGATAGTGTCGAGGATATTAAGCTGTCGGCGAGTGATTTTTTCTCCTCTTTGTTCACAGCAGACCGCGCTGTTTGCTCGGGCAGCAGACCGTCACTTGATCTGCCCAAGCTTACGCAAGAGGAAAACGACATGCTGCTGAAAACACCATCGGTAGAAGAAGTTTATACGGTAATATGTTCGTTTGACCCTCAGAGTTCTGCGGGGCCTGATGGTTTTGGAGGGGGTTTTTATCAAAGTTGTTGGGAGTGTATAAGGGACGACTTCATGGACGCGGTGAAGGATTTTTTCGCTGGTGCCACAATGCCCCGCGGATTTTCAAGTACAACGATCACATTACTGCCCAAAAAGGAAGGTGCATATGAGTGGAAAGATTTCCGACCAATAAGCTTATCTAACGTTAGTTCAAAGATCATTTCTAAGATTTTGTCTACTCGCATTAATCAACTCCTTCCTAAGTAGATTTTAGAGTTTCAGACTGGCTTTATCCCGGGCAGGGGAATACAAGATAATGTTCTGCTAGCTCAGGAATTAATTATGGATTTGGACAAGAAACTGCGTCACCCTAACGTAATATTGAAATTGGATATGGAGAAGGCCTATGACAGGGTGGACTGGGGGTTTTTATTATACATGCTTCGTGAATTTGGCTTTAAAGAAGGTGTGGTAGATCTGATTTTTCGATTAATATCCAACGTTTGGTTTTTTGTCCTGGTTAATGGGGAGCTCACGAGCTTTTTCAAGTCGACTAGAGGGGTTCGTCAGGGGGATCCTTTATCTTCCACTCTTTTCCTTTTTGTCTCGAAATTTCTTGGAAGGGGCCTTCAGCAGCTGTTTACTAGCAATCCAGGTTTTAAATTTTTGACTAAGGGAGGGTTGGTCCCGTTTCTTGCTTTTGCCGATGACGTGATTATTTTCACGCGGGCATCGTCTGAATGACTGCAGGCTGTGTCGTCCTTTCTACGAGAATATCAAACTCTTTCTGGCCAAAAAATTAATCTCTCCAAGAGTCGTTTCCTTTGTTCGTCAAAGCTTCATTCGGATGTTATCAACTTAATTCAGCAAGTAACGGGATTTCAAGGGCAGTCTTGGCCTGTCAAATATTTGGGAGTTCCACTTTCTCTTGGCCGTAGTAAAAGTGTCTTATTTGATGGAGTTATTGCTTCCGTTAGAGCAAAGCTTCATCATTGGAGTTCCCGGTTTCTTTCTGCTGGGGGAAGCTCATCTTGCTTCGTCATGTGTTGAATTCAATGCCTCTTTACCTCTTGCAGGTTATTAAACCACCTAAGGGGATTTTTCTTAGATTGGGCAAGCTGTTTAATGCATTCTTGTGGGATGGCAAGGATGGTAGACGGATTCATTGGTCTTCCTGGGAGAAATTATGCTTTCCAGTCGAAGAAGGGGGGTTGGGATTTCGATCACTGTTGGACTTAGAGAAGGCTTTTGCAATGAAATTATGGTGGAGAATATGTCAAAAGAGTTCTCCTTGGGCCAGATTTATGCACCGTAAGTACATTGGCGAACAGCACCCATTCTTGGCTGCGGCTGCTGTTGGGTCGGCAACATGGAAGCGGGTCTGTTTGGTTCGGGCTATAACTGAAGACAATATTCGTTGGCGGCTTGGTGAGGGATTCATCGATTTGTGGCATGATCGATGGCTATTCGACGAACCTCTTAGCAGACAGTTTGCTGGTGTGCCTCCTCATTTTTTAGTAGCTGAGTTTTATACTTCTACGGGGTGGAATACTGAACGTCTCCTCCAAGTTCTTCCTCGATCTGTTGTTAATGTTATTTCACAAATACTTGTTGATCCGACCCTTAAGGATGAATTGGTTTGGGCTCCTTCAGCGGATGGTACATTCACTGTGTCGTCAGCCTGGGATTTAGTTAGACAGCGGCGTAACCTGTCATTGGTTTGGCGTGGAATTTGGTGTCCTTTGCTGCCTTTAAAAATGTCATACTTAGTTTGGAGGGTATTGGCTGATTTTCTTCCTCTGGACGACAAGCTCCGTTCTAGAGGAATTTCCATGGTTTCCAAATGTGATTGCTGTGGTAATGCAGTGGAGTCTTTGAATCATATTTTTTTGCATGGCAGGTTAGCAAGTGCTGTTTGGCAGCACTTCTTTCTGGCTTGCGGAATTTCGTGGGGGTCATTCTCATGTGTTTCTTCGCTGCTAGTGGTGTGGTTTCAATCTTCTGGGAATGGGCGATTGGATCATGTTCGGTGTGTTATATCAGTTGTAGTGTTATGGTTTCTGTGGCGTAGTAGAAACGATGCTCGGTTTGGAAATATCCCCCCTGTATATTCTAAAGTTATTTTCGATATCAATGGGTGGTTGGTTGCTACGGGGGCTGCACGCATGCTGAACAGATTTCAGTTGGAGGGGGATACGGATACGTATTTTGCACGTTACTTTCGGATCAAACCAGCTAAATCCTTATGTCTGAAGGCTATATCATGGATGAAGCCTCCTAGAGGGTCAATCAAACTTAACACCGATGCAAGTGTGTCAAATGGTTTGTCTAAAGGCGGTGGAGTGATACGAGATTTTGAAGGGAAGATGCTTGGTGCTTTTTATAAGGAATTCAGGGAATATGAGGTGGTACATGCGGAGGGCTTAGCATTGTTAACTGGTCTACAGTGGTGTGTTGGAACAGGGTTGTCAGATATTTTGGTGGAAGTGGATTCACTAGCGTTGGTACGGTTGGTTACTAGTCAATCTGTTGGTAAGTGGCCGTTGTGTAGCGTCTTAAGTCAAATTCGATTGTTACTATGCAAGGTGAAGGGGACCATTACACATATTTATCGTGAGGCGAATGCCGTGACAGACAACTTAGCTGCTTTATCTCTGGAGAGTCCATATGTTACTTTCCAATCTCATCAGCAACTTCCAAGTAGAGCTCGGTCGTTGATTAATTTGGATGCAATAGGTTATCCATATATTCGCAACTTTAATGTTTAGGAATAGTACTCCTAGTTCTCTGGCATGTATTGAAGGTTGGGACTTTTCCCTCCTTCGTATTTTTAGCGTTTGCAATTAATAAAAGTTGGGGAGTTTTCCCCTTTTGGAAAAAAAATATTATTTTATTATATATGTGGATTTTGTTTTATGTGTATAAAATCTTTTAAGGTATACAACCATATGTGCATGTATGTACCAAATTTTACAAGAATCACAATAACAGAAAATAATTGAACATAGTCAAAACTGTTACTGCCCAAATTCCCAACCCATATGGATGGCAGGTTTTGTAACCAAAGTTTAAACGAGTCTGGTCGCATATGCATATTTCCCATGTAGAAACTTTAGATATATAAAGTTCTTAGCATGTGTGGTTTGAGCTACTTAATAACATGCCTTGGAAAATTTTTACTTGCACATTTAATGGATTGGGTAATAGATTAGATTCCCATGGTTGTTAAATCAGTTTATTAATTAATGGATCAAAGGATAAAGTGTATTAGACTTGACAAAATTATACTTTTGAAATTGCAGATGAATTTGGGAGTAATGACAACGTACAAGCGTCAAGGAAATTAGAAGGCACCTATGTGCCCACCTGGACTCCTGGTAGTAGCCCATATCCCACAGATGGTTCAGCTGTTCCCGATTTGAGACCGTGAAACCATTTCATTGAAGTTGATTGAAATCTCCTAAAGCTGATGGGCTCTGATACCTGAATAAATTACATTGCATATTACGTGGAAAAGACCTTTTATTCTGTTTATCAGCAAAAGAGAGGTGCTATGTATTGAAGACTTGCGAAATAAAATGAATATTTCAAGGTATCAATTTGAAAAAAAATATTTTTTCTCATTATCTTGACACTTTTCAAATTATGTTCAACACGGTCTGATGAAACCTAATAAGGGATGCAAAACATTCAAGGTTAGTCGAGATACATGTGAGCTTGTGCAATCGAAAGTTAGCCGAGAGTTTCTATACTTTTCTCTTCTCCAACCAAAGATTGTTAAGGAAATGACCAAAACCCCTCAGAAAAAACTTCCATAAATACAGCCAAGGGAGAATGAAAATTTTCATGCTCAGCCAAACCATTTTTTTAAAGGTTAGTTTTGTCACATTATTGAGTTTTAAACTGATTAGGTTGGGTGGTAAGGTAAAAGGAATTATAAGCAATAGGTCTTGAACCAAGAATTCTCACTTGCAAATAATAATAATAATAATAAATAATGATTGGTTTAGTTATAGTATTTAAAAAAAATACACAAATTGCGACTATAAATCACAGATCCTTAACGTACCTATTTGACTCTTACGTATTTTCTAATTTAGTGAACCGAATCTGGATATATAATATAGAACGTCTATGAACTGAACATGGCGAGTGGTAATGCCGCGGAAATTATATTTTATTTCCATAGCCATTTATCCTTAAAATGCTCGTGTGTTACCCTCACAAAAGTTCACAACAAATTCCCACATCATTTGATTCATGGTACCCTAAACATTCTCAAATCCTTCATTTGCACCTTAAGATTGTGAAGTTACTCAAGCACATCTTCTTTGATAAAATTACCACTTCAATCCTAGATTCCACTCAAAAAGTGACCAAAAACTCCTAAAATGACCACAAAATATAGTGTGTAATAATGCTTATCAATTAAGTATGTAAATTGCAATGCCTGCATATTTCATTTTCACAAATTTACAATCTTAACAGATTTCAGGGTGGAATATTCAATGATATCGGCTTCTTATACTAATATCTGCCATTTGATTATATGTAAGTATTAAATATAGTTCAATAAAGTAAAGGCAATAGGCCATAAAAGGAAAGCGGAAAAAATTGGAGCAAGTTCAAGAAACTAAATTTTGTAATGAAATACTAGGGAGGGAGAGTCCGCGCGACGCGGGAATTTGGTACTTGTGATTGAAGATAATTAATACTTATTATTTAATATTTTGTAGTATAAGAACTGAAGTATGATGATTTTATCATGTGATTTTTAAAATTACATAGTGAGTCAATAAAATAATGTGCAATGAAATATTCTTATCCTTATACTATATTAGAATCAGTTGTGATCAAAGGTTATGTTTGAATTTCGACCACAAAAATAAGGGTAGTTTGGAAATGTAAAAATGTTTGAAGTGCAATTGAAAAGTATCCAAAAGTTTTTTCTAAAACTTATCCAAGATGATAAAACATTTAAAAGTATCAATTGGACCCCTCATCTCCCAAATCTATATATATTCGTGAAAGATCCCTCAAGCAATGCTTTTGATTTCTCCCTCGACTTAAACTCAAATTGAATTATCAAGTCAAGTTTATCAATGAATCACTTTGCGTCCAATCTAATCTAAAATAATTTTATTTTAGACTAACTATTTATATAATTTGGTGGGCATAATACGACTTAATTACATGTTTCTTATAAAGATAATAATGCCCAAAAATGATAGATAGATAAGAAACTTAAGTGGTCTCTTCAAAGTTTTGTAGAAACGATAGATAAGAAACTTAAGTGGTCTCTTCAAAGTTTTGTAGAAACGAGTCAGATTTGGTGTTTTTTGCTAGGGACATTTCTTCATAATCTCATAAATAAGTTCAAATCTGCATAATTGTTAAAAATCTGATTTGAAATTACCTTCATTATAAAAAATTGGTGCAAATAATATTTTCTGAATTTGAAATTGTAGGAAATGGTAACTAAAATAAGAAGAAATTGCTCATATGAATTCGAATTGCAAGCTATGGTAGAAACTGCTTAATGATATTTTCCAATATTTACTTGTATAAGTATCCAATATAGCAACTCTACTTAATTGACTCGTTTGAATTATGAATAATAGTTGTTTCAATCAAATCAAGAAACATTATTTATCATTGTACGGTATACAATTATGAGTAAATGAATTAATACAATGCAATCAAAATAGTGTTGTAGCTGAAGCATTTAAACTCATCAAGTTCCATTACAAATTCTTTTAGATAGCATGTTAAATAATATCACAAAATATTACCATAAATCGTCATGCAGACAACTCAATGACTCACTCTAAAGACATAAAATCAAACACAATCGCTGTCAGTCTCAGTTGATAGTTACACATACCAGTACCAAAAAATTAGATCAATTTAACAGAGAAATGTAATTAAAAAATAGGGGGAGAGAGAGAAGAACAGAAAAATGTAAAGCATTATTAAATATCAACCACAAGAATACTTTGATATCGAGCATCTCTATTTTACATTTAAGCACAAAAATCAGTAAAAAATTGGCAAACAGCAACAAGGTTTTTGAAAAGTCATAGATAAACATGGCAGCAGAAGATTGTACGATCACCTCAGCAATTGAAGCCCACCTCTAAAACTCGCTTTCCAGCAAGTGACAACTTCCCATCTTGCATCTCTGATTGAAGAGTTTTCACTAAATCCACCGAACCTTCCCATAATTTCAACCCTCCTACAGAATAAATTACACTAATCAGTAACAAGACTCTAGGAAGAAAAAAAGGAGCCAAGAAACAGAAAATTGCAAACCGTGTATGTGAGAGTCTGTTACAAACTTACAATGGCAGGCTCTTGCTAGTGTGACAGTAAAACCAGAAAACCATAACAACCCCCCTAAAAAAAAAGAAAAGAAAAAGATGCAGCAAACCTTCATATTTCCCTGGCACTAAATCCAAATTGGAAAAGGCGAAAACCTCCTTACTGTTCACCCTTCCCTGCAAGCAATGGACGCAAAATTAAAGCCATTCACATTCCTACTGATAAGCAACAATCAACATATTTGAACCAATGCTTCATTTCGCTTATAGTACAACACACACAGACGCCAATCAGATACACACATGCACACTCAACACTCATCCAAAATTTCACACTTTTAGTACTATGTAAAGTTCCAAAAACGATATTATTACCTTAATCAGTGTAATCCCATCAATATCTACACTTTCCACCGTATACTTCACATTTGATGATACCTACTCCAGATGAAAACATCCCACAAAAATAAATTGATAAATAGACTATAGAGGTATAAGGACTCATATACAAGCTCTCAATAAGGAAGTAAACATCAGTTTCCTTAGACCAAAAAGAATCAAGAAATAAAAAGTACCTGAGAGGGGAGGACTTCAAAGCAAGGAGGTAGAGCGGGAAAGGGTTTTTCCGGAGATTCAAGAAAATTTAAACCAAACCCAGGTTGGGGATTGCCATCAAAAAGGCGAAACGTTTCCATTTTTGAAGAATTGGACGGCTGTTGCTCCATTGCAGAGGACACTCAGCAGCTGCAGTGAGTTTCTTGACTTCAGTGGGAAAAAAGAAGACGCACGCAAGACTTAAGAGGGAATAAATTTTGTTGGGCTGAACTATGAGCCAATTATGTTTATTTTTTCATCTGAAGTTGGGCTTTAGCCCAATAGTTAAGATATAATTCAACTGCATTACATTGTCTTTGGGTACTTAATTGTGTTTTAGCAGTTTTAAGGATATCTGGTTAATTAGCAGAGGAGTTGGACACCCAATAGGATTTTGCCACAAAAATATTAATTAATTCCTACAACTTTTTCTTCATATCCTTCCTCCACCCTCGCGCAAATATCCATCTTGCAATTTTTTTTTTAATTTTCTAAAAGAGAGGAGATGAGATTTAAGAAATAAAGAAGGGAACAAAAAGATTTGAACCCGAATTCTCTAATTTCTTGGCCTCTAAGCTCAATTTTAATAATACTCGTATGTAAAATTTATAATATTTCTTTTATAATAATAGATTGAAGCCGTGATATGAATTGCTGAATGTCAACTCGTATCAAGAAATTATGTTCAACACGGGAAAAGGGTAAATAATTTAACTGCTATGTAGATTATAATTTTTGCCCATGTCTAAATATGGATATCGCCCAAAATATGAAGGTCGCTTGAGTGTTAGAATTTTGCAGCTGTCTTGCTTTTTTGTATTTTTTTTTATTGCAGCCCCATAGTTTTTGAGGAAGAATTTTTTTTGGTGTTTTACTTTGAGAAATTTGTACAACTTTTTTCTACAAACAACTTCCATATTCATTGCTTCTTAAAAGGAGATTCAAAATTTGTTGTATAAGAAGAACCATATATGTTTTATAACTTGTGAGTTTTGGGCATTTAATGGTGATAGAAAAACAGAAGGGGAATTACATACATTGCCATCCGTGGTATTATTCATGCTGTTGTGGTATTACTTTATTGGGCGCCTAAGTACTCCACTAACTAGGATCAACTGGTTACGTATTAAACTTTATTTTTTATGGTGTAAATGGAAGGATTCCAGTGATCTCATATTTACACTGCCATCAAAACCACTCGATCTTTCCCTCCCTCAATTATGTATTAAACTCTTTCTTCAGTTTGCAAAAATTTCATTTGCGTCTACTTCATATCCTATGGCTGGAAAGGGGGTAAAAATGTAGACCTTCTTTCGTTTAAGTAATTTTTTCTCCTCTTTCATTTTGTTAAAATCCTTTGTGGTTTAGAAATTCAGAATTCTCCCTCGTCACTTAAAAATATTTAGAGAAACCCTAGTGCTTTAAACCGTAGTGGAAAATAGACGAGATTTGTCTACATTTACAGAAAGATTTGAAAATACCGTACTATCCCTTCATAAATAGCAAAACTCTTTTCTATTTTTTAGTTGTTTTTACTTAACTTTGCCTTCTATTTTTCATTATTTTCTTCCTTACATAAACACTAGCAAAGCAACAAGCCCACCATCATACCCCATTGAAGAGGTACTTGATCGCCCAGACTTGTTAGCGAGCACTATTCTCCATCGGAATGGCAATGGGGTTGCAAGTTAAACATGGGGGAACAGGGAGTAAAGGGTGAGATCGACTTAACCCCCACGCCCCCCCTTTTGCGGGGGCCGCCACCACCATAAGTGACAAGCTGGAAAAGCCTTAATGTGTATGTGTGTGTACATAAATCAAGTTTGAACTTGTAAAAATCCAATTCAGAGGTCTCGATGAACAGTCCTACATATACATATACATATACATATATATATGTATATGTATATGTATATGTAGGACTGTTCATCGAGACCTCTGAATTGGATTTTTACAAGTTCAAACTTGATTTATGAACTAAAAGACCTTTTACATTTTCGGACTTTCAAGCTCAAGTCCAATTAAAAAGCTCAAACTCAGTTCACAATTCTAGATGAGTTTTGGGTTCAATTCGAGCTCATAATTAAATACATATCTATACATAATATATATTTAATAATTATGAATTACTATAAATTTATATATAAGTTATTAATATTCGATGCTATAATATATAATTATATTATATATTTTTATGTATATAATAATATTTATACACCAGTCGGGCATTAATTGAGCCTAAATCTAGCAAAGTCCAAACCCAACTCGTTTTTAATTTGGGCCTGATATTCAAGTCTAATCTCTATTTAGCCCAATTAAACATTAGGCTTAGCAAGCCTTTTTTTATTTAGCCTGACTCGAGCTGTCTTAACCCCATTGACATTATGCATATCAAGCCTCTAAATTGCCTCTTATCTTTTTCTTTTATTTATTTTAACCGAAACGTTAATTTAAATTTCTCTTCTCTCTCTGTGTTTTTTTCTTTTTGAATGAATAGAGTTTTCTCATTGTAATTAATAGTAACTCCCACTAGATATATGTTAATTTGAAGTACTTTTTTCTGTCCTGTTGAAATTTTATGTTTCTTAGTTTTACAAGTTGTAAAATTTTTTTATCTCCAAAGGTCAAAACGTATTCATCTACTTTTTCCCCCGCTCTTATTCATTGTCTCCATATCATGTGAATTTCAATTTTATAGGATAAAATTGGAAGAATGCCATGAGTATTGCTTTAGACACTTCTATTTTTATAAAAGGAGATTATATTCATGTTCCATATTTGATGCAAAGCCCTTCAATCCACTTGGTTCATATTTTTGTTAACACCATTGCCATAATGAAAGAACCAAGCCTACATCGTTTTTCCCCTATAGGCCTTTGGCAACCATTCTCCAAACAAAAGCTCACCACCTTTTGGTTGATCCAAAACCCTCACCAACCAAGTTTCATTTGGTAGACTTGACTAAAGTTTTAGGATTGATTTTGCTGGAGGTGATATTGAGTTCCACATACATTAATTCTAGACTTGACTAAATTTTTTGTATTGATTTTGGCACAGTTGATATTGAGTTCCACGAGTCCATAAAATTAGAAATTCACTATTCTATGAGTGAATATCTTTGTGGATTGAAAGGTTGTTAGGAGAAGGAAGATAGATTAAGAACAGTCGTATTTGTCCTCTTCATTGATAAGACGCATGCTTGGAATGTACAATAAATGTCAAATATGGAGTGCGGACACGAGAAAATTTTCAAAACTTAGACAAAGTAAAGAAGTACATATTTTATGAATGTAACTTTTGATAAGGAATATGGATTAAGAATGGTCGTATTTGTGATATTGAGTTCCATGGTCCACAAATTGGAAATTTGCTATTTTGTGACTGATATTGAGTTCCATGGTCCACAAATCTCTTTGTGGATTGAAATGTTGTATAGGAGAAGGAAGATGGAATAAGAATGATCGTATTTGTCCTCTTGATTGATAAGACATATGCTTGGAATATACGAAGTCAAATATGGAGTGTGGATACGAGAAAATTTCCAAAATTTAGACAAATTAAAGATGAAATGAAAATTTGCTATTGTGTGAGTGCATCTCTTTGTGGATTGAAATGTTGTAGAGGAGAAGGAAGATAGATTAAGAGTGGTCGTAGTTGTCCTCTCAACTGATAAGATAAATGCTTGAAATGTACAAGGTCTTGGAATATACGAGATCAAATATGGAGTGTGGACACCAGATAATTTTCAAAATTTAGACAAACTAAAGAACGTATTTTATGAATGTAACTTCTGAGAAGGAAGATAGATTAAGAAGGGCCATATCTGTGAAATTGAGTTCCATGGGTCCATAAATTGGAAATTTGCTATTCCATAAACGAATCTATTTGTTGATTGAAAGGCTGTATAGAAGAAGAAAGATGGATCAAGAACGGTCGTATTTGTTCTCACAATTGATAAAACACATGCTCGGAACGTAAGAGTTCAAATATAGAGTGTGGACACGGGAAAATTTTTAAAACTTAGATAAAATTTTTGCTGCTTAATTTGTGAGTGAACCTCTTTATGGATTGAAACGTTGTATTTTTCACCTTTTGAGAAGAAGTTTTAAAGAACCATCATCATTTGGAATATTTTATAAACTCACACTCTTTGAGAATTTACTAGTGTGGGCATCATACCACTAAGCTTTTCAAAAAGTTAGGGTTCTCGAAAGGGGTAAGAGGGAGGGTTAGAAAAGACGGATAGGGAGTGTAAACCCACCTTCACGTTATCAAAAAATTACAATACCAGTGCTTCCCAACAAAAGAACACCAGTTCTTACCTAACAAGAAGTGGCAAGGCAAACAAGTACTAATTATCCTAACGTTTGCATCCGTTAATATCCTTGTCCTTCCCTCAACCTCCTTAACAAAAGACACGAGTCTCCAATTCGATGATTCATTTATTTCTCTGTGCATGAATTTCCTATAGAATTATTCCAGTTGAGGTACGATCGAATGCCGTCTAATTGAATAAACTGGCACAATTTTGGTGTACACTAATAGATTTTTGGTATAATTGTGAGTTTTGCACCAATTCAATTATAAATTATATTTATATCAAAATTTTATTAGTTTACACAATTGGAGAGAATTGGAACTAGAAAGGCTCCATATCCTTCACGTCCCATATTAGATGTCAGCATGACCCAATTCGAGCCACTCAATTTAACTGAAGTTTCAAGTTGACCCCTCTAATAGGACCATGTTAGCTCAGCCCATTTGGACTGCTAACCTAAGACAGAAATTGTCAATGTAATTGTTGAGAAACTCGGTCCGGTCTTAAACGACTATAAAAGTATGATTCATTCCATGCAACTATCACTAGTCAAACGCGAGTTAGGTATAGTATGTAAGAATGGATCATTTCCTTGTAAAAAGTCATATATTCGGATTCAATTGCCGATGCGAGGACTATGTTAATGGATAATCTGTAAAAATTTCTATACCAATTCATGGTCCCAAAAGCATGTTCTGACTTGTGGTGATAATCGAAATTGTACCCACCCAATTTTTTTTTTAATGAAAAAAAATCAAGAAAGGATAATAGAATAGAACCAATATTAAGTTCTTATAACCCTCTCCATAAAAAACAATGGCTACTAACAGCAAGGCTCTCGTCGCTATATTTTTCTTTCTGTTCTTGATCTCAACTCAAACAATCGCTCCTTCAACAGCTAGAAAGATCCTTGGAACAAGTCCGTCCCACTTCATAGTTCTAAAAGTCCATCTTTCATTTTTATGGATTATTGATATTCATGATTGAAAAAGAAAAAAGAAAAAAGATTACTGGCACATATGTACTCATCACCTAAGAGTCTTTATCTTTGTGATGGCATATTATTTCATGTCTTCAACTTCCATGAGAATGGAGTAGATATGGTTGTGTTTGTGTACGGTAGTGAATATTTAACGTCTTTTTTTACATGATTTGATGCATAATTATATTACTTTATTATATATGTGGATTTTGCTCATGTATAAAAAATATTATAAGAAATGCAACCATACGTGCATATATATACCAAATTTTATAAGAATCACAGGAATCGAAAACAATTGAACAAAGTCAAAACCCTAGCTGCCCTGATCTCCAACCCATATGGATGGGGCAGGTTTTGTAACCAAAGTTTAAATGAGTCTAGTCGCATATTCATATTTTCCATGTAGAAACTTTAGATGTATAAGTTCTTAGCATGCGTGGTTTGAGCTATTTAACTTGCATCGGAATGTTTTTCCTTTCACATTGAATGACTTGGGCAAAAGATAAGGTTCCCATGGTTGACATTCAGGTTATTAGACTTGACAAAATTATTCAAAACTTTTAATTTGCTTATTGAAGATATTTTGTTATTATTTTCTTTTTGATAGCTATCTCAGATTGAAGTGCACCATTTTCCAAAAAAAAAAAAAAAAAAAAAAAAAAAAAAAAAAAAAAAAATGAGAAGAAGAAGAAAAGAAGAAGTGCACTATTACTATTAATTTGCCTTAGTTAATCTCTTTGAGCTAGTTAAGGCAAATTAACAGAATGGCTAAAATAGAGCAGCTTTAAAATTTTAAAGAATTGAATAAGCAAATAAAAATTTAATCAATTAGATTACTATTAAAGCACTTTGAAATCAATTAGTTTACATCGTCAGATTCTTTAAATTGATAGTGATGACGTGCCTAGCATCTATATAATGTGTCGTAGATTCCATTCTAATGTGAGAGACGCTGGGATCGTGTTTTTTTATCATTTACTTCTGAAAATTGCTGATGAATTTGAGAGTCATGAAAAAGTATATCATATATGCGGCAAAGAAATTTGAAACTGGTTATTTTCACACCAAATTATGAGCTCTATCGGCGAACGGAGGGAATCCCAAATGCTTTAGATGGTCCTTAATTTGAGAGTGTGAAACCAATTCACAGAATTTATTGATATCTACTGATCAACTATTATTATGACAAATAAACCATGTCTAAAAATTTTTTTACTAGAGGTCTTGGATTCAAATCCCCCTACCCCCTTCTCGTTTCTTAAATCCCACACCTCATTTGCTGGAAAAAATTATTAAAAATCAATTGTGAAAGTTTTTATTTAAATATTCAATATTTTTGTATAGAGTCAAGATTTTAGTACTTGTCTACAGTAGTGTCTTTTTCAATAAGTCGGCTAAGTTACAATTATGCTATTAATTGGAGCTTTTTTTATTTTATTTTAAGGAGAGCCTATAAGGTTTTTCTTTATTATGGTGTGACTCATCTTTCCATTGTTTTAAATATCAATCATATTGTAAGTTATTCATTTTCTTCTCTCTCACATGTATTTTGAATTATTGTTTTATCCCTTTAATCTATAACCTTACACATGTAATTATTATTAGGACAATAAATTTGGATTCTACACTAAAAAAGACCTTTTATTCTATTTACCAACAAAAGAGAGCTGCTATGTACTGAATCCTTATGAAATAAAATAAATATATAAAGGTATCATTTTGAAAATAAATTTCTCATCATTTTGGCACGTCTCAAATTATGTTCAACTAAAAAAGGGATGCAAAACTTCAACTTTAATCGAGCTACATGCGAGTTTGCATTGAAATGTAGGTTTCGAGCATATATTTGTTTTTCTCCAACCAAGAGATGACCAAAAGTCCCAAAAAAACCTCCCCTAAATTACAGACAAGGGAGAACGAGAAATTTTTAGGTCAGTTTTGTAACGTTATTGAGTTGTAAACTGATTGGGTTAGTAGTAATATTGTCCAAAAAAAAAATGAATTGTGACTATAAATGACGGGATCCTTGGCATACCAGTTTGACTCTTATGAATTTTCTAATTTAATGAACCGACCCTGCAAATATAAAATGCCTATGAACTCAATATTACTATTACAGTCTGGTTAGGCTGTACCCTAATAAGTTCAATTTTAAAGTCATATTTGATGCTAAATAGTTCCCAATATACTACATCACTTACTAGTTATACATGGAAAATGTAAAAAAGAATAAAGGATCAAGTTTTCGCATTTGAACGTTAATAATTTTATCATTGTAGGCCCTCCAAAAGTTTCGTGCAAGTTGAATGATATAACGTTATTGAATTGAATTGACTTTTAAATATATTAATCTAATGACAAAGATAAAGAGTAATGATATAATTGGACAACTATTAGAAATTTTAGTTCTTTCAATATAATCTGATGAATAATACACAAACAAAGATGAATAAATTGCAATAAAAATTAGGTGATGTTTAAAAAAGGTAGTCAAGAGGGACTAAATCCACAACTCTCCATCCTAATTCTACACCTTATACCATTTTATTGTGAATTTAGAATAGAAAGGTATGAATTTACTACCTTCCTATTAAATAAGGATCAAGTAAAAATGATTTTTGGATACGACAATTGTGATTGTTTTCAAATAAATTTGTTGATGGACCTTGTTGGCAAGAATAGGGGCTCAAATGGTTGCAACTAAATAATTGTTATACAATTTTGTCCATTTCAAACCATTGCGAGTCTTTTATTTGAACACGATCTAAAGTTAACATACATAAAAAATGACTGGGTCTTACATTTTTTTTTTTTGACTAAGCCTGCCCTTCAACCTTCAAGAATGGTATCATTCCTACCCTTAATTCTTCTTGACAAAGGTCTAGAGGAATTCCAAGTCAAGATGAGGATACATTGCCTACCCTGTTTTTTAAGGATAATGATGTTGTTCCCTACCCTACTGTTTAAGGAATAAGGATGTGTTGCTAGTCTTTCTTTATTTTCTTTTTTTTTTTTTAATCAACATATCCTCAACGTGGGAAATGGGAGGTGGGGGGGGGGGGTGACCAATCACCAAGATCTTGAAATTTCTACTTCTTGACATTAAAACATTATTGTTTTTCAAGTGGATCCTTAGCAAATTAGTGTTTGCCACCTAACAACGTGTTTGAAATTAAATTTATCCCTCTCCAGTCTTGTACATAGCTAAGTATTGTCAATTCTCCACCCTCTTGTTCCCAGTCTTGTACATAGCTAAGTATTGCTAATGCTTCCCCTTCTCTATTCTCTCCTTTTTGTCCTCCATCAATAATTTTCAAATAGTCTGGCATTGACTCTATCATGATGACTTTAATCAATGGTGACCACTTTTATAAGCCTTCCAAAATATACAAATGTGATAACTATAAGAAGGGTAAGATGGTCAAGTGATTTTGACTTTGGAATTTTTCTCACCGATGCTTTAGGGCACTCATTAAAACACACAGTAAGATACCTACGCATATACTTGATATTTACTTTCTTACTTTCACAATTTAATTTTATTTTTTGGTAGACAGTTAATGCTTCGGGTCTTGATTAATGAATCGCGAAACAAATCCTCTATGTACAATTTCTACTCATCGGAGGTAATTAATTTTACCTATTGCGATGTATTTTAGGAGGTTTTTACTAGTTCAATTTTCTTATCTTTAAGATACTAATGCGTACATGTGTTTCTTATCTTCGGGTCTTGCAAAGCATTTTTGTTTTGTTTTCCTACTTGGAATACTTATTGCCTAGATTATTTTGTATTAGCGCTGATTGTATGTATATTTGTGTGCAACTTGTGAGAAAATCTAAAATCCTAAAATACAATATCATTGGTTTAACATAACGATAACTTTGGTGTGATATTTACAAATTCATTAGTACTCTAACAACTTCTACCCAACTAGCTGTATGGTACTGTATTGGCAAAGGTCCAAAAGACTTGCTCCAGATGATGATGTGGAGCTACCCAAGTCTTCAAGTTACAAGGACGTATTGCCTCGGCCCGGTATTGGGAAAGGTCCAAAAGACTTGCTCCAGATGATGATGTGCAGCTACCCAAGTCTTTAAGTTACAAGGACGTATTGCCTCCGACCGCATCAATTGTCACCGGCATTTACGCTATCCAGTGCACCTGCTCTTCTTCGTCTTCGAGTGCCATAAAAGTACGGTTCGTTGTGTACAATCATCAGGAAAGGAATATAATTATAGAACCAACAATCTTAGGTTCTTACATAACAAACAATGGCTAGCAACAGCAAGGCTCTGATCACAGTACTTTTCTTTCTCTTCTTGCTTTCAACTCAATCCATCCTACCTTCAACAGCGAGAAAGATTCTGGGGACAAGTAAGTTCCACTTCCTAGTTTTAAAGATCCATCTTTCATATCCATAGATTGGTGTCATTCACGGTTAGACAAATATCACGGATTGGAGCCTTTATTTATTTATTTATTTTATGGAGTCTTTATTTTTTTTGTGCTGCATGCTTGCTAGTTCTGCTTTTTTTTTTTATGTATCCTTCATGTATAGACCTTGCAACGCATATGATTTAGTTACTCATGCTACATTTTTTTTTTAAAAAAAATAGAACCACTGAAATAAAAAAAAATAAGCACATCTTTAGATTCTTTGGATGAATAATAAGAAAAAGCTCGGAATCTTCTTGAATCTAGCATCATGTAATAGAGATTGGGATCATTTATCCTTAATATTTTGTTATTGCAGGTCAAAATGGGAGTGGTGACACAACATCTGCGGCAGAAAAAGTGCAACCTGCCGATGATGACCCGAAGAGGGTCACGGGGAGTATGGTCGCTGAATGGAGGATGATTCATACTTCCGTCTTCTAAAGCGAGTTGATTTTAATGTATGAATTTATTAAAATCGCTTGTGCTACAATTGTAATATAAGGTTACTTTTAATGTGCTAAAGACCTCTAATTCCATATATGTTCTTCGTCTTTTGATCTTAAGATGTGGGCTCTTGAAAAATATAAAACAGCATTTTTTCAAAAAAAAAAATTTTTGCCCTTCACAATAATTACGCTATGCACTAAAAGAAAATGTTATATCCTAATCTATAAAAACTAGCATTTTGACATGCTATGCAAGGGCTTATATTTCAAGTCAAAATATATTAACTAAAAAATTTACGTGAAAAGAAAAAGCCAAAAAATTCAAAAGTGTATCATTTTAGTTTCAATTTCTATCAAAGTGTATTATCTTCATCGGACCAAAGGAGGGTAAAGTACACCAGCAGTCAAAATTTCATGTAATCTACTGTACTATTTTTTTGTGTCAAATGACTCACTAAATTCTTAGAAGTGTTCAATTGGGCCATAGCATCGATTTTATTAGTTAATAGTGACAGAAAATTGTGGCAAAGAGTGGTTCACTATATCCGCAAGGGATTCGTATTGCAAGGTATCATGACATTGGTCTTAAAGCTTTTGGAAAAATAATAGAAGTATTTTAGCAAGAAAATAACTTAACTACGAAACCCAAAAAAAAAAAAAATTACAGACGTTTAAGGAAATATTTCCCTTTCTAATCATAAATATTTTCTAGTTCTTGTAAAATAAAAAACACAATATTTCCTTAAAAGTTTTGTCATGTTTCTTTCTGAACTTTTTCTTTTTTTTTTTTAATGTAAATCCATTTATTTTCAGGCTAACATAGTTCTATGATTTTTCCAAAAAGTTTGTGAATGCAATGATGACTTGTGTTGTAAATCTTTTTTCAAAGAAAAATTATTTTCCATTTATTATCTTTAATTTTAAAAAATTCAAAAAAAAAAAACACTAATAGTCACGAAACGTTTCTTTTGTCTCGTTTAACTGAAAAATAGATGTAATACCCAAATGAACACTTAATAATTTAGTAGATCAATTCATGACAAGAAAAATGGTATAGCTACCTAAATGAGATTTTAAAAAAGTTCAGTAACCAGTGGTGCATTTTACTTAGAGAAAATTTCCTACATTCATCAACTTAAGAAAGTATGGTAACAAATTTTGTACTTTGCTCTAATGCAAATCAACATAATGTGTTCAACTGTTATAGATTCTTGCAATTGCCTATCCTTTTTTTTTCCGTTCTAGAAAACTTCCTTTCTTTCCTCATAGTGTACCCCCTAAAAATTCAAAATGCAGTAAACTACCTCTAAACAACAAATGAAAGTTCAATTATTTTAAACAAAAAAGAAGCAATCAAAGGAGACAGAGAAAACAATAACTGATATCTTTTATTTGAAATACATGGCACAGTAAAACATTTACAATTTGCTTTTAAATGCTCATCCATATTGATAATATTCTTTGGTTTAATTCCAATTTACACCCTTCAACTATATCTAAATTCTCACTTTAGTCCTTAAACTTAAAAATGAGACACTTTAGATCTTAAACTATAAATTTGCCCCACTTAAGTAACATCATTAAAAAAGTGAGAATGATTTTATGTCTAAGTGGGAGTACTTTAAGGACTAAATTGGATAATGTTAGATACTACTTTGTAGCTGTCTTTATGATCTATTATCAAGACCTCTCCAACGAAAAATCCATTTTAAGGTTAAACTTTGTCCTTCCTATTCTTGCACATCTCCAAGATTTTCCCCTTCACCTAATCCCCTCTCAATTTTTTTATTGCCCATGCTTTAATTCTTTTCTTGTGTCTTTTCCCTTTTCTTCTCTTATTGTCAATCCTTCCTTTTTGTCTCTGTTTTTCTCTCTTCCATCAATATTTTTTGAGTAGTCTTTGATGCCATAATGACAACATTATCCATAGAAACTATTTTTATAAGCCTTACAAAATATAGAAATCTATGGCTTAAGCGACAAGAAAAGACTAATAGATAATCCACTTCTTTGATTTTAGAATTCCCATATTTGTGTCTATTATTTAAGGGTTAAAAACAAAAAAACCTCTGTGGTATATCTAATACACAGAAAAGCCCCCGTAGTTTCAAAACATACAAAACGACACCTCATGTTTTGAACTAAATTGTAAACTAACAGAATTCGTTAAACTTAACGAAAATGACGGTTTCAGCTGTTAAACTTACCAGATTTCGTTAAGTTTACCGTTATGTTTACTGAATTCCGTTAAATTTAACGAATTCTATAAGTTTAAAATTTAGTTCAAAACAATTGGTAGACAAATAAAGGAATTTACTTGGGAAAAAAGTCCAAGTTGTGGATAGTTGAACAGAGATTTTCAATGAGACAATGAACGAAGATCAAAAACTAGTAAAACGGAAGACTCTAATTCGGCATACAGTTTGAATTCCAAATAAGTGTATCACTTTGGATAACATTTGCTCTAAAATAAGTGTATCACTTTGAATTGCAAATAAGTGTACATAAGATTTACTCTAAAATTATCACTTTGGATAAAGTGTGCTGCTGGTTGCTATACTTTATCAAAACCTAGATCTGATCACTATACCGTATTTGGTATCCATTTTCCCCTAAAAAACCTCCCGAAGTCTGTTGGCTATGGATGGTTTATTTTCACACACAATACATACTCAGCAGCTCACTTTCCAATACACAGCTGCCACGGCAACCTTTTTATTTTTTTCCTCCTTTTTTAAGCTGCCACGACAACTTGGTTTACGCAGAAACTTGATCCTCTAACTAAGCTGCCATATTCATCATATTATCTTCTGCTGATGCCTGATAGTACTATATTGTAGGAAAAGGAGACACTGCAGTCTGCAGTTAACAGGAGGCAAGAATAATGTAACATCACTCAGAGTCTACATATCTGCTGCATCTATTAATTTAACAGAAAAGGAGAAGGAAAAAAAAAAGATTCATATGGCCACGTTTACTCACAAAGATCTTACTCATATGATGCACCAGTTGATAACAACCTGGTAATAAAGAGCATTGTTGGCCTAAATTGAGGATCAACATGTAGACAAGTTCTTACTAGTTTGAGAACGGATTTCAGACTCCTTTCAATTTCTTGACTGGGGTACAGAAGTCTTTGATCGAGCAAGTCTTTCAGTTCTATGTTTTCAGGCTTCGAAGACATTAGATAAGCAATCAAGTCACCAGAATGCTTTCCTTTGATTACTTCCATTGTCAGGAGCCCAAAGCTATAAACATCACACGTTTCAGTTACTTTCATTGTGTAGGCAAATTCTGCAAGGTACAAATGGAAAACCATGTTGTGACAACATGTGATCATACCTGAATTTAATAGCTAAAAAAATTGATGCAAGAAAGAAACATTTATTACCTAGTGCAACATATCCATATGTGCCTGCAAGAGAACTCCAATTAGATGAATCTATTTTCAGAAACTTAGAAGTACCAAAATCAGAAATGTGAGCCTCATATTCTGGATCAAGCAAAATGTTGTTGCTTGATAAGTCTCGATGTACAATTGCTGGTGAACAATCATGATGCATGTAAGATAAAGCATGAGCGATGCCTTTGATGATTTTCAACCTCTTCTGCCAGTCTAACTCCATAGCTTCTTCTTCCATGCTCAAAATTTTTGCCAAGCTTCCTCTTTCATGGTACTCATAAACCAAAAATGAGTGCCGAGAATTTGAGCAGAAGCCAAAGAGTTTCACAATGTTTCGATGCTTGATTTCTGTCAAGGCCTTTATCTCATTCAAGAAACTTCTATGCATCGCCATCTCAGGCACATGGTAAAGCTTCTTTACGGCTATCACATCGCCTGATGGAAGCTCTGCTCTATAAACACTTCCATAATCCCCTTTCCCAATGCAAAATATGTCATTGAACTCTTCTGTAGCCATTACTATTTCTTTATACAATGCTTTCCCGTCATAAGAACATACAGAAAAAAATTGCCCTTCTTCATATCCATATCTTCTGTTCCTGAACTTTTTCTCCATTGATCATGCAATCTGAGACCACCATAGAATGCACAAAGAAGTAGGAATGATCCCAGAAGAGGACATAAAATTGTGACAAGAAGTTTCTTCTGCTTATCCTTGACATGCTTTTTAATCAACGGGGAACTTCCACAAGCTGGTAACCCTGTAATATTGCCGCATAGACCTTTATTTCCCTGTACTTCCTCTATGGTTAAATTCATAAAGGCTCTACCACTCGGAATTGGACCCTCTAAATTATTGAATGAACTATTAATGTGCAATAAACCAGGCAATTTTACTAAAGCCTTTGGGATTACACCAGAGAGGTTATTGTGTGAGAGATCCAATGTTCCCAGATTTTGCAAACTTAGGAACTCAAATGGTATCTCTCCTGTGAAGAAATTTCGACTCAAATCCAGTTTAGAAAGTTGGGTCAACTTCCCAATTTGGAATGGAATCTTTTGGGTGAAAATGTTGTTGCTCAAGTTCATGTGAAACAAGTACCTCAAATCTCCCAAATGTTCTAGAATAGGTCCATTAAAGGAGTTTGTGGATAGGTCTAGATAAAGAAGTTTTGTTAGCATTCCCAACTCCTGAGGTATACTGCCAGTGAGTTGGTTGTCATGCAAATATAGATTAAGCATAGAAGCCAACTTCCCAACTCCTCTTGGTATCTCCCCAGACAAATAATTTGAAGAAAGATAAAGTGCATGTAATTGAGTTAAAGTTCCAATTTCTGGAGGTATACCACCTGTGATGTTGTTCTTTCCAACCTTCAGGGTTGTCAAGCTTTTGCATTTTCCCCAGCTGCTGGAGAATTCCCCATGGAATTCGTTGTTGCTGAGATCTATGAAATCCAGGAAGGGATAGATGCCAAACATTTCCGACAAGTTACCATAGGAATGGTTCCCATTGAAGCGGGCCCTAATTAAGCTTGAGCAATTTTTCAAGCTTCTAGGGATTGGACCTGTGAGCATGTTCTCAGATACAGTAATGTTTTGGAGGGTTCCATTTTGACATAGTAGATCTGGCAATGGAGCAGAAAATCGATTTTGATCCAAATCCAAAACTACCAACTTTTTCAGGTTTCCAAGCTCTTCGGGAATTATAACTGAAAATTGGTTCTCTCGGAGTGACAGGTGCCGAACCTGTGCAATAATAAATACCTGCTCAAACAAAATATAATTTCTGTAGATAGTGATAAGTAGGGTCGAATCCACAGGAACTGGGGATATTTGTCTCCTTTAGAGTTCAAATTAACAATGGGGGATTTTTGGAAAATATAAAATTACTAATTAACTAACTAATGAAACAACTAATAGAAATAAACAAGAATTAATCAATAACCAATATGACTCTAGCCAAAGGTGCAACTTTTCAGACACGGTCCATTCAACTGATCATCGATGCAAAGATAATTCAATTAGTCATTACTAGATTAGTTATAGTTGTCATACACGCGATGAACAACCATCCTTTCCTTAATTTCTCGATAGTTAAGGTACGACCGTTAACTATTTCTCAAACCAAGAAATAACCTGATAGGGTATAATTTGTTAGTATTTTTATTATTAATTTTCCCTTCTATCCCTGACAAATATTGTGTTAATTGCTGATATTTACTCATATTTGGTATTTGGAATCAATTTCAGAAATGAAGCAGAAAACTACAAAAAATGAGGGACTTTGTGAAAAATATGGAGACTTCTAAGGGCTTCAATCCTTGGGCCCTTGAATTGGTGGGGGACCACAAAGCTATAAGTCATTTGGGCTCTTCAGAGAAAGCTATGTAAAGAGACTTGGAACAAGAAGTATTTTGGGAGGCTTTTTCCACATGTGTGGGGACCACCTAGATAGCCTTTAGTCATCTTTCTTTTGGCTCTTTAAAAGGGGACAACGTACAGAAGCAAAGGACATCTCTAGTTTTAGTTTAGTTTTAGTTTCTTTTCTTTCTTTCCTTAGACTGGCCTCTGACACACGCCAGGTGTTCGACAATATTCCCCAACGGGGAGATTTTCTCATGAGGCGTGGTTAAGCTTTTCTAGTCAAGGGGACAACTAAAGATTTGGTTCAACAATTACTGTGAGATCTAATTTATTTTAATTGCTTCCTTAATTTATTGGTATTTATATGTTTCCTGCTTTTAATTGCTATAGCTCGTGTGAGTGATTGAATAGATGCGCAATATTTAATTATTCATATAGGCTATTTTGCTAAATAGGGGTAATTGAATCCGTAATTGTTCGTTATCCCTATCTCAGTAGCAACTGGCGTAATTGGGTTTATGACAGGGGAACATACGATCTAACTTAAACAAACCCTCGTAGCGTGTTTGTTAGTTAGGATTGGGCCTTTCTAATTATTAATGCAAATCTAGAAATTAAATCCTACGGTCGTACCTAGGGTTGTTTCCTGATTAGAGAAATAGTCAACGGTCGTACCTTGGCTATCGACAAATTAAGGAAGGGTTGGTTGTTTATCGCGTGCATGACAACTATAACTAATCTATTAATAAATGTGGAATTATCTGTGAATCAATGATCAGTGCCTGAACCATTTCTGAAGTGTACCCTTGGCTAGAGTTTCTCCAATAATTATTCCTTTTATTTATTTTCTGCATTTAATTTATTTAGTTAGCATTTAATCCAAAACCCCCCATACCTTGGACTCTAGAAGAAACGAATTATCCCCAGTCCCTGTGGATTCGACCCTACTCACCGCTATATACAAAATCTGTATTTTTCTCGAGTAGGTACTTATTATTGCACAGGTTCGGCACCTGTCAATTTTTGGCGCCGTTGCCGGGGACTGGTGTCAGATTAATTTGTTTCTTTTTGAGTTCATCTTGTTTTCATTTTTAATTTATTTTTCTCTTATTTTTTTTATTTTTTTTTTATATAGTTTATGGCTTCTAACACTCCGTATTTTGGTGATATAATGGATTTTGTTTTCGGGAAGGCGATGAGACTAGTTTCTTTTCTAAGTTTGCATATTCAGAGGCACTGAACTCTATTAGAGAAAGAATGGCTGCTGCAACCTGTAAAATTTGTTATGCCAGGGATCATTCAACCGGTATGTGCCCCGAATATCAAGATAATCTGAGTGTCCCCCTCAATAATTATGGAGATTTTTCACCCTGGTCTCAAACGTGGTATAACCCTAATCCAAACGGGTATGATCAAGAATGGTGGGATAACTCCGATTATAATTATACAACGGGGCCAATGAATTTTCAGCAGTATGAGTCTCCAGAATCATCATCTATGTCAGGTATGTCTCTTGAAGAAATAGTTGAATCATTAGCTACTAATACATATCAATTCCAACAGGAGACACGAATGAGAAATGAGATGATGAAGGATGCAATGAGTAATCTGGAAGATCAAATATGTCTATTGACATCCAGAATAAATCGATTGGTGGCTTCTCAAATTGAAGAATTGCCCTCGAAAACCATTGTTGATTTTGAAGAAAATAAGAGTGCAATTTGCTTGACTAGTGATGAGGAGATGCAAGAGTGTCAAAATGAGAGATCTACAGATGCAGTTGAAAAAGAAGCCGAAAATGAAGAAATGGAACCCCAACCGCAACTCATCCAAGTGAATGAATCCAGTGGACAATCTCCAAATGCGGTGACATCTTCTCCACTCCTTAATCAATATTTTCCTGACTCCTATTCTTCAACTCCTGTTACTGAAATTGATTTTATTATACCAGAAAATTTAAAATTTCATGACAGGAATAAGTTAAGAGTGGAGATGGCAAAATATCTTGAACCAATGAATGCGTGTGATGGAGGAGTGAGTGGAGAATGCAGATCATTGTTGACTTATTTGGTGCCCTCAACTAGTCCATGGAAGACCGTAACTCGTGTGCTCAAAGATTACTCCATCTATGAAGGTTACCAGGATCGCATTGAAGATGAAACATTGAAACGAGCTACAAGATTTTATCCTCCGTGAACAAGCATAGCATGTCTAGCTAAAGACATTAAAGAAAGGCGCTCGTTTGGGAGGCAACCCGAATATTGATTTTATTGGTTTTAGTTGTTTATTTCTTTCGTTTTGTCGTTTCTCCATTGGGTAGTATCAAGGCTAATATCTCCTCCACTGTGACCAGGAAGTGAAATCTTGGCGTGCCCGCGCGGTGTTTGTGTTTTCTGAGACCAGAGGACGAAGACCAATCTTGGCGTGCCCGCGCGGTATTGGACGACCCAAACCATGTTTTTTATAAAAAAAAAAAAATTATTATTATTATTATTATTGTTTATTATTATTACTTTCAAAAAAAAAATAATTTCAGATTTCAGATCTACGTTCGGATAGTTTTTGAAAAAAAAAAAAATTTTCCATTTTTTTTCTTCCTTTCATTTTTTTTTCTTTCTTCTTTTTCTTTCTTTCTTTTTTTTTTTCTTCTTTCTTTCTCTTTTATTCCTCTTCTTCGCCGCTTCCTTCTTCTTCTCCTTTTCTTTTCTTCTTTGACCGAGACCCAATCCGCAGCGCGCCGCACGCCGCCTGAGCCCAACGCCGTCGCGCCCTCGTGCGCAGCCTCCCCTGCGCGACCTCCACCAGCTCCACTCTCTTGACCACCTCCACCTCAGCTCAATCTCTTCCATCACCAAATCCACGCCGCACGCCGCCCGTGAGCCAAGCCGACAGCGAGCAGCCCAGCCCGCGCCGCTGCTACTCTCCACCAGCTTGCCGCCGCCTCTCCCTCAGCTCAGTCCGCCGCTAACAGCCTCCATCAGCTCGCGACCGCCGCTGCACCGCCACCCTCCACCACGAGCAGCTTCACCTCGCGGCCAGGAGCTGCCGCGAGCCCTACAGCGCCGTGCCAGCTTGCAGCTCGGCCCACGTCAATCGTCCGCCCCCGCTGCCGCTGCCTCTACATCAGCACCACCACCTAAGCCGCACGCGACTCCTGCTTCTGCCGGCCTCTCCTGCAACCGCGCACATCTCCTCCATTGCCGCGCGTCACCACCTACCCAAAATTGGCAGGTGGAGGTATTCGAATTTTCACCTTGATTTGTATTTCTCTAGTCCTTAAATTGCTGGAATTTGCGTTTTAGTTTCTTGGGCTTCTTGTTGGAAAACAGCAGGCAGTGATTTTAGACATTTTCTGGGGCTAATTGTGGGTAGAGTTGAGTTAAACTGCTGCGATATTTGGGGGTACTTTGGGAGTAAGTTGCCAATTGCTTCTGGCTTTAATTTCAGCTCATCTTTGGCACTACTTGGGTGTTCGAATCTATTTCGTTCACTAGGTTGGTTATTTGCTTTAATTTCTCCCTATACACTCACCAGTGGTACTGGTGATGGTAGTTGTTTAACATCTGATAATCTGTGTTCTGGATTGCCTAATTAAGCGAGTTGTGATTACTGGGCATTTGTGATTGAGTCCACCCTGTGATTGAGTGTTTGGATAAAGCAGGGGGTGCTTTAGGCATTTTCTGGGGGAACTTTTGGGATAGATTTGGGTTTAATTGCTGCCAAAGTGGGGGTATTTTCTGCTATTTGTTGAAAAGCTAGCCTTTTGATTACTTTTTCCCTGCGACTCACCAGTGGTACTGGTTGAGATCTTTTGCCTATCGTTGTGGCTTATATTTGAAGATATTTGCTTATTTTGAAGTTAAGGTTCTTGCATTTGAATTGCTGCTATTGAATTTAATTCTTTCCTGTCTGTGCACCAGTGGTACTGGTTGCAGGGTTGCTTTCCATTTCTTAATCATCTGTGCTGGACTGCCTATTTGATTCCATTGGTTGTTGCCATTGCCTTTTGCTTGGCCCAATTGTTAGTTTTGATCGTTGAATTGGGTACTTGGCTGCCAATTTGAAACCAGTTGTTGAGATCTTGGCTGGATTTGTGTCCAATTGTTGTGATTTGTTGTTTTGAGTAGAAACCGGCATCACTCTGAGTTTGTTTGAATAGTTATTTTGGTGCATTAGTGGGATTGTGTCCGAGTATTGTGGGTACTTTTCTGCGTTCATTAGTTGAATTGGAAGGCTACTGTGTCCCTTCTTTTGCTTATTGCTGATCGATTAAGTCTAATTGACTTGCTGGGAGTACTCTCTCTATTGATTTCAATTGCTAAATCTTTGGAGCATTTGTTGCGCTTTTGGCCTGCATTGTTCCTGCATTTGACCCAATTGGGGCCACCAATGAGTATTGATTGAAATTGCTGTATTGTTGGGATATTTGTATAGTCTCTAGGTGCATGGGTTGTGCATTTTGTTGATTGGGTTGTCTACGAGGGAAGCACCGGTGGCTATTAAATTGTTATTGTTTTGAATTTGCTAAGTGGCCTCTCCCACCGATGACCTCTGATGCCAGGTGGCGCCAATCCCGAAGAACCTGGCCGCGTACTTCCACCATGTCTGCTTCACCCCCCCCCCGTTCCCGCCTATCCCGTGGCCACTTGAGAGGGAAGTTTCGATTTTCTCTTCACTTTAATTGCTATATTACCTCCATTGAGGGCAATGTCGGACTTAGGTGTGGGGGGGACAGCTGTGGTACAGCTAGTATTTCTAATTTTTAGTTTTTACATGTTTTCCTTTATTTTTGTTATTTGTTCTATTTTTTGTTTATTTTATTTTCTTTTTCTTTCTAGTGGTCAGTCCTTAAATGAATACCAAGTTTTGATACCGGATTGTTGTCTCTAATTCTGCTATTGCCAAGTGTTATTAATAAAAGGGTATCAAGTTGATGTGGTTGAGTTCAGAAACATCTCTTTGGTGAATATCAATAATTGCTTAACTTTTTCAATTTTTGGTTAACTTTTCTAGGCATAGGGAATGATTGTTGGCATTTTTCATGTGAATTGGTCCAATTATTAATTTTAGTTCTCCATGTTTGAAAATTTGAGGCTGGCTGCTGTTATTTTTGTGATATTTTCTAGTTATTGTGGTATGTTATCATAAATAAGAGGTGACTGTACTCTACTAGTTGTTACTACTGAGTAACCGGGGATTTTCACCTAAAGTGTTGATTTTCGCGTCAAAAGGTAGTAGTTGCTATGAGTGCGTGGTCCCGTAGCAATTAGAGTTGAATAACCGGGCTCCTCCATCTATCAAATGTTGGAGTTCGCGTCAAAAGGCTCTAAGGGCTATAGACTAAGTCTTTTGTTATTTAAAAAAAAAAAGAGAAAAAGAAACAAAAAAAAAACAAAAAGAAAAAAATAATAAAATAAAGATTGTGTTAGTATGTGAATAAGTCAGCTTGCCAGTTTGTGATCTCAATGTCGAGATTTTGGTTAATAGTTGGACCATTTGCTGATAAATGTGAGCAACCATTCCTTTTTCTTAGATTAGTTTGCTTTAAATTGGAGGAGTTGGTGGTTGGGAAGCTAACCGGGGTGGTCTTTCTTGGATCTTAACTGTGATGCGTGATATATATTTTTCTAGATATCTTGGCAATACGGTAGTTAGAGCGATAGCCATTGTCAAAATTTTGGTGTTCAATTGCTGCTCCCATGCTTGAGGGCAAGCATGATTCAGGTGTGGGGAGAATTGATAGGGTATAATTTGTTAGTATTTTTATTATTAATTTTCCCTTCTATCCCTGACAAATATTGTGTTAATTGCTGATATTTACTCATATTTGGTATTTGGAATCAATTTCAGAAATGAAGCAGAAAACTACAAAAAATGAGGGACTTTGTGAAAAATATGGAGACTTCTAAGGGCTTCAATCCTTGGGCCCTTGAATTGGTGGGGGACCACAAAGCTATAAGTCATTTGGGCTCTTCAGAGAAAGCTATGTAAAGAGACTTGGAACAAGAAGTATTTTGGGAGGCTTTTTCCACATGTGTGGGGACCACCTAGATAGCCTTTAGTCATCTTTCTTTTGGCTCTTTAAAAGGGGACAACGTACAGAAGCAAAGGACATCTCTAGTTTTAGTTTAGTTTTAGTTTCTTTTCTTTCTTTCCTTAGACTGGCCTCTGACACACGCCAGGTGTTCGACAATATTCCCCAACGGGGAGATTTTCTCATGAGGCGTGGTTAAGCTTTTCTAGTCAAGGGGACAACTAAAGATTTGGTTCAACAATTACTGTGAGATCTAATTTATTTTAATTGCTTCCTTAATTTATTGGTATTTATATGTTTCCTGCTTTTAATTGCTATAGCTCGTGTGAGTGATTGAATATATGCGCAATATTTAATTATTCATATAGGCTATTTTGCTAAATAGGGGTAATTGAATCCGTAATTGTTTGTTATCCCTATCTCGGTAGCAACTGGCGTAATTGGGTTTATGACAGGGGAACATACGATCTAACTTAAACAAACCCTCGTAGCGTGTTTGTTAGTTAGGATTGGGCCTTTCTAATTATTAATGCAAATCTAGAAATTAAATCCTACGGTCGTACCTAGGGTTGTTTTCTGATTAGAGAAATAGTCAACGGTCGTACCTTGGCTATCGACAAATTAAGGAAGGGTTGGTTGTTTATCGCGTGCATGACAACTATAACTAATCTATTAATAAATGTGGAATTATCTGTGATCAATGATCAGTGCCTGAACCATTTCTGAAGTGTACCCTTGGCTAGAGTTTCTCCAATAATTATTCCTTTTATTTATTTTCTGCATTTAATTTATTTAGTTAGCATTTAATCCAAAACCCCCCATACCTTGGACTCTAGAAGAAACGAATTATCCTCAATCCCTGTGGATTCGACCCTACTCACCGCTATATACAAAATCTGTATTTTTCTCGAGTAGGTACTTATTATTGCATAGGTTCGGCACCTGTCATAACCCTAGGTAAAATCGTAGGATTTAATTACTCGGTTGCATTAATAATTAGAAAAGTCCAACTCTAACCAACAAACACGCTACGAGGGTTTGTTTAAATTAGATCATACGATTCCCTAACATGAAACCAATCACGCTAGTCGCCACTGGTATTAATCGATTGAACAATTAAGGATTCAATCAATCAATTTGGCATTAGATCGTTAAGTTAATTCGAATATCGGACCCTTGACATTCAAATAACATAACAAGCATAAGCAATTAAATCAGGAAACGCACAAATATCAATAAATAAAAGAAATAAGTAAAATAATTAGATCTCACAGATGTTCGGAACCGAGTCCTCAAATTGACTTTCGACTAGAAAAAATGAATTAGTTCATCTTCATGGAGGAAATCCCATGCAAAATTGCAGAAGTAATTGCAGCCATTGTCCCCGAAATTGAGATAAGGAAAAACGGTAAAGTAAGAATAATGGGAAAAACTCCCAATTCCTAAAGATAAAGCAGCGGCCCCTGAATAATTGCCCGACCAAAGGAAAAGAATTGTTTCCTAATCTAAAACAAATTACCTCACTTCTCTCCGTGGTCCCGCCGGATATGGAACAAGCAACTGCCAAAGCTTCCTACGTTTCTTTCCTTCCAAAGCTAAAAATGACTCAATGCTTTCCTGTGGTCCCCGCCGCAGATTCAAAATCAAAGTACAAAAGGCAAGGCCTCTTGATGTTTCCACCTCTTTTTCGTCTTTCATTGCTCTTAGGACTCTTAAGTACTCAAGACACTCCCAATTAGCCAAAAGAAATGCAATCATCCATATCACCATGTGGGCCAAGTTTGTGGCTTGTTTGAAGTTCCCAGAAAGTCTCTCATTTTTTTGTAGTTTTCTGTTCCACTCCCTGAAATTGACTCCAAATACCAAATATAAGTAAATATTACTAATTAAAACAATATTTGGCAAGAACAAAAGGAAAATTAATAATAAAATTGCTAACAAATAATACCCTATCAATTCCCCCCACACCTAAATCATGCTTGCCCTCAAGCATGAGAACAGCGTTTGAACACCAAAATTTTACAATGGCTATTGCTCCAACTACCGTATTGCCAAGATACCCAGAAAAACATATATCAAGCATCACAAGTTAACATCTAAGAAAAACCACCCCGGTTAGCTTCCCAACCACCAACTCCTCCAATTTAAAGCAAACTAATCTAAGAAAAAGGAATGGTTGCTCACATTTATCAGCAAATTGTCCAATTATTAACCAAAATCTCGACATTAAGATCACAAACCGGCAAGCTGACTTATTCGCATACTAACACAATCTTTACTTTACTTTTTTTTGTTTTTATTTTTGAGTAACAAAAGACTTAGTCTATAGCCCTTGGAATCTTTTGACGCGAACTCCAACATTTGTCAGATGGAGGAACCTGGTTACTCAGCTCCAATCGCTACGAGACCACGCACTCATAGTAACTACTACCTTTTGACGCGAGAATCAACACTTTAGGTGAAGATCCCCGGTTACTCGGTACTAATCACTAGCGGAGTACAGTCAACTCTTATTTACAACCATATAGCACAATAACTAAAAATAATACAAAAATAACAGCAGCCAGCCTCAAATTTCCAAACATGGAGAACTAAAATTAATAACTGGACCAATTCACATGAAAAATGCCAACAATCATTCCCTATGCCTAGAAAAGTTAACCGAAAATTGGAAAAGTTAAGCAATTATTGATATTCACCAAAGAGATGTTCCTGAACTCAACCACATCAACATGATACCTTTTTATTAATAAACTTGGCAATAGCAGAATTAGAGACAACAATCCAGTATCAAACTTGGTATTCATATGAAGACTGACCACTAGAAAAAAAAGAAAAGAAAATAAACGAAAAAGGAGATAAATATCAAACTAAAACAAAGGAAAAACCTCTAGAACCTAAAAACTAAAAATACTAGCACCCAAACTGATCCCCCCTCACACCTAATTCACACATTGCCCTCAATGTAATAAACTAACAGCAAAAGGAAGGAGAAGGGCAACGATACTTCCCTGAAGTTGTCAAAACAGGGGCGATTCAGGTGGAAATTGTGGATCAAGGCCTGCATGGTGCATAAATGCCACCAAATTCTGCGCCATGTTATGCAGGTTGACGTCAAAGTGGGTCATCCGAGTCTCTAGTTTCTCAACTCACATCTGGAGTTGTTGCCAGTCGTCGGCCCCTGGGCGGTCCCCTACTTAGCCAAATGCAATAACAATGCACCCAAAAATCGCAGCAGGTGCTCCAATGAATTTAGCAATTGAAATGAAAAGGACAAAATACTCCCACACAAGGCAAATAAAAGCAACCTACTTCAACAAGCAAATGCAAACAGTCTCCAAGCAAGTCAATTAGGCACAATCGATCAGCAATAAGCAAAGGAAGGGACACAGTAGCCTTCCAATTCAACAAACAGACGCAGAAAGTACCCCACAATACCAGAGCACAGCTCCCAACAATGCACCAAAACAACAAGTCGAACAAACTAAGAGCGGTGCTAGTGCTAGTCAAAATAACAAATTTCAATAATTGGACACAATTTCACCCACAACCTCAACAACTGTCTCCAATTGGACAGTCAAATACCCAACTCAACCTACCAAAATCAGCAAATTACCCAAGAAAAAGGAAATTCCAGCAACAGTAGTTCGGAGACTAACAGGAGCAACACTTTCAGCACAAAAGCCTAACAGTCAATGGTGCATAACAAAAAATTAAAGCAGAGCAAAATTAAAGCAACCACAAGAATCTCTTACAAATTGCAACCAATGGTACACAGAAGCGGCACCTAAATGCCCAACCCAAAATCACAACGAACGCCCCACAAAAGCAGAAAACCCCCAAAATCAACTCCCAATATCTTCCAAATAAAATAGCTATCAGAGGGTCTAGAAAATATCAATCTCAAGAATTCAGTAAAATAATTTAACAGGGACCTGTAAACCAAAATTCAACATAGTACCCAGAGTCTCTGCCCAATTCAATCTAGAAATCTATTCCAGGAATAGTACTCCAAAAATAAGTAATTTACCCTAGAAAGTTAGCCAATAAATTGGGAAAAACAAATACCTCCGCCTCATATCAGAGGTACCAAGCAGATGATGGTTGCACGATGGAGGGGCAGCGACCTTGGGTGGTGGAGCTGTGGAGCAGTGGAGCAGCGGCGGCTGGCGTCAGGAGGCGATGGCTAGTGGAGGTCCGTGGTGGAGGTAGAAGCTGCGATGAGCTGGTGGAGGTGCACCAGTGAGGTGGAGAGGGCGACTGCAGTTGGCGGCAAGCTGGGGTGGAGCTTGCGATGGTGGTGGGACGCGAGGTGAGAGAGAGAGAGAGAGATGGAGGGTTGGCGGCGCGCAGCTGGAGGCAGATGTAGGCGGCGGCGTGGGTTGGAGCTGGTGGCGCGCGAGGTTGCAGCCGCTGGTGGAGGGTGGCCATTCAGCGGCGGTTGCGGGCTGGTAGTGGTTCGCACAGGTAGAGCTCGCGCAAGGAGAAGGTCGCACGATGGAGCTGCTGGCGGCGTGCGACCTTAGGAGAGCTGGTGATGGCCGCGAGGTGAAGCTGGAGCTGGAGGGAAGCTCGGCGAGCTGGAGGAGAGTTGGTGGTGGTTGCTGGAAGTACGCTGGCGGCCCGCGAGGAGGAGAGGAGGAGCGTGGGCGGCGGCGTGCGAAAGGAAAGAAAGAAAGGGGGAAAAACAGGGGAAGCGGTGGACAAGAAGAAAAAAAGGAAAGGGAAGAAAGAAAAGAAAGAAAGAAAGAAAAAAGAAGAAAGAAAGAAAGAGAAAGAAAAGAGAAAAAGAAAGGAGAAAAATAATAATAATAATTATTATTATAGCTATTGGTCTATTTTTTCTCTTTTTTTGTAAATTTTTTTTTTGAATTTAATTTTCAAAATTTGAATTTTTGAAGAAAACACAAAACTGAAGGTTTAAAAGGAAAATAAATTTTTTTTTTTGAATTCATGTTTTGGGTCGTCAAACACCGTGTGGGCACGCTAAGATTGTAAAACGTCCACTAATCTCAAGAGACACAAACACCGTGTGGTCACGCCAAGATTATAAAACGTCCACTGACCTCAGGGATCACTAACATGGCGTGGGCACGTCAAGATTGCACTTCCTGCCACAGTGGAAAAAAATATGAAGACCGATTACTACTCAACTGAGAAACGAAAAATGAAAGAAATGAACAACGAAAAATAATAAAATCAATATTTGGGTTGCCTCCCAAAAAACGCCTTTCTTTAATGTCTTTGGCTAGACATTGCCATATTTATTCAGGGAGGATAAAATCTTGTGGCTCGTTTCAGTACTTCATTCTCTATATAATCCTGATAGCCCTCGTAAATAGAGTAATTCTTGAGCTTCCGTGAACTAGTAGATGGTGCCAAACCGGTCAACACTAATCTAGATTCTTCACTCACTCCTCCACCACGCGCATTTATTGGCCCAAAATATTTTGCCATCGCTGCTCTTAACTTATTCCTGTCATGAAATTCAAAATTTTCTAGTATAATAAAGTCCATCTCACTAACAAGAATTGAAGAATAAGAGGTAGGAGAATCTTGATTAAGGAATGGAGGAGATGTCACCGCATTTGGAGTTTGTTTACTGGATTCATTCACTTGAACGAGTTGATGTTGAGGCCTCATTTCTTGCACTTCAACTTTCTTTTCAATTGCATCTTTAGATCCATTTTCTTGAAACTCTTGCAATTCCATGTCATTTGTTCGGGTAAATACATCCTCATCTTTCTTAACGTCGACGATGGTCTGTGAGGGCAATTCTTCATAATTTGAAAGTCTTCCTTGGACTTGGGATTCTAAGCGGTTAAGTGCTATCATCAATTGATTTACTTGAGTTTGCAATGATTGCACTTGTCTCCATTGATTCCGCATGCTTTGTAGGTCAGAATTCGTCTTTTGTTGATTAGCAATTAACTGCTTCATCATTTCTTCTAGAGATGGACCTGGCATGGATGATGGTGGTTGAAACTCTTGTTGTTGAAAATCCATCGGCCACATTTGATATTGAGATGAAAAATCTCCAAAAGTATCGATTGGAGCACTTAGGCCATCTTGAAATGTGGGGCATGTGTCGGTTGAATAACTTGAGGCAAAATAAGTTCCACAATTTGCACCTGCCCATTGATCATTAGGAAAAATATGAGTCTCATAACCCCATTCAGGAATAAACTCCAGTCTATTATCAAAATACGGAATGTTAGCAGTCATAAACTAGGAAAAAAATAAGAGAAAAATAAGTAAAAAGATGAAAACAAGATGAACTCAAAAAGAAACAAATTAATCTGGCACTAGTCCCCGGCAACGGCGCCAAAAATTGACAGGTGCCGAACCTGTGCAATAATAAATATCTGCTCAAACAAAATATAATTTCTGTAGATAGTGATAAGTAGGATCGAATCAACAGGGATTGGGGATATTTGTCTCCTTTAGAGTTCAAATTAACAATGGGGGATTTTTGAAAAATATAAAATTACTAATTAACTAACTAATGAAACAACTAATAGAAATAAACAAGAATTAATCAATAATCAATATGACTCTAGTCAAAGGTGCAACTTTTCAGACACGGTCCATTCAACTGATCATCGATGCAAAGATAATTCAATTACTCATTACTATATTAGTTATAGTTGTCATACACGCGATGAACAACCATCCTTTCCTTAATTTCTCGATAGTTAAGGCACGACCGTTAACTATTTCTCTAACCAAGAAATAATCCTAGGTACGACCGTAGGATTTAATTACTCGGTTGCATTAATAATTAGAAAATCCCAATTCTAACCAACAAACACGCTACGAGGGTTTGTTTAAATTAGGTCATACGATTCTCTAACATGAAACCAATTACGCTAGTCGCCACTGGTATTAATCGATTGAACAATTACGGATTCAATCAATCAATTTGGCATTAGATCATTAAGTTAATTCGAATATCGGACCATTGACATTCAAATAACATAACAAGTATAAGCAATTAAATCAGGAAACGCACAAATACCAATAAATAAAAGAAATAAGTAAAATAATTAGATCTCACAGATGTTCGGAACCGAGTTCTCAAATTGACCTTCGACTAGAAAAAATGAATTAGTTCATCTTCATGGAGGAAATCCCATGCAAAATTGCAGAAGTAATTGCAGCCATTGTCCCCGAAATTGAGATAAGGAAAAACGGTAAAGTAAGAATAATGGGAAAAACTCCCAATTCCCAAAGATAAAGCAGCGGCCCCTGAATAATTGCCCGACCAAAGGAAAAGAATTGTTTCCTAATCTAAAACAAATTTCCTCACTTCTCTCCGTGGTCCCGCCGGATAAGGAACAAGCAACTGCCAAAGCTTCCTACGTTTCTTTCCTTCCAAAGCTAAAAATGACTCAATGCTTTCCTGTGGTTCCCGCCGCAGATTCAAAATCAAACTACAAAAGGCAAGGCCTCTTGATGTTTCCTCCTCTTTTTCGTCTTTCATTGCTCTTAGGACTCTTAAGTACTCAAGACACTCCCAATTAGCCAAAAGAAATGCAATCCTCCGTATCACCATGTGGGCCAAGTTTGTGGCTTGTTTGAAGTTCCCAGAAAGTCCCTCCTTTTTTGTAGTCTTCTGTTCCACTCCCTGAAATTGACTCCAAATACCAAATATAAGTAAATATTACTAATTAAAACAATATTTGGCAAGAACAAAGGGGAAATTAATAATAAAATTGCTAACAAATAATACCCTATCACGGAGACGCAATTTATTTAAGTTACTCAAATTACCAATTGAAATAGGAATAGAACCATTAAGTTGGTTTTCACCTATTTGCATTTTGGTAAGGAATTTGAGACCACCCAAATCTTTTGGAATTGGACTTGAAAGTTGATTCTCATAGAGATACGGATGAGTTAAATTGGTCAAATTACCCAGTGACTTTGGGATTGCACCAGTAAGATTATTTTGATACAACATAAAAAACTGGAGTGAGATCAAATATCCCATCGCCGGGGGAATGGGACCATATAAGTAATTTTGGAAAAGATATAACTTCACTAGCTTGGTGAGGTTGCCAAAAGTGGATGGAATTGAACCTGGTAAATTGTTGTCCTCCAGAAAAAGTTTAATCAAATTATGCAGAGTTCCTATTCCTGATGGAATTGGACCTGAAAGTTGATTACTATCGAGATCTAAATGAGTTAAATTTCTCAAGTTGCAATTTCAGGTGGGATTTCTTCTGACAACTCATTAACTGAGAAATCAAGATGAATGAGCTTGGTCAGGTTACCTATTTCACGAGGTATGTTGCCAAAGATCTGATTCTTGCGAAGATTAAGATATTCAAGATTTGGGAGGGTTGAAAATGGGAAGTTATAAAGGCTACCTTTTATGCTGTATTCTGAGAGATTCAACTTGCTGACACTTCCATTAATGCATGAAATGCCAGCCCAAGTGCATGGAAGGTTGGAAGAATTCTTGCCGCTGATGGATTGGAGGTTCCACGAGGCTAGCAAGCTATTGTTCTTGTTTTGAAAGCTGCCTTTCCATTTCAAAAGACCAACCGCCTCACTAGCAGAATCTGAAGCATCACCTTTGGCTTTGGGATGAGATGATGGGAAAAGTAGGACCATAATGAATATAGAGATAAATTCAAAAGAACCCATGACTACTTTCGAGTTCAACTCAAGTTTGCGCAGGTTGATATGTGTACCGCAAATGAAGCCAGTATTTATCTTGTCTTCCCAGCTGTAAAAGGAAGACTTCCGAGGTCTTCTTGTTCTGTCCTTTTCTTCTTAATTTTCCATTTTTTTTCTTTCTTTTGGAGATTGAAACAATTAAGATGTCTGATTCGAGGGCCCAAGAAATTTAATGCAATGAAATGTCTTGATGAGATTGAACATTTTGATATTCTGTCACAGATTTAGAAAATATAAGGATGACTTTCCTACTATATCTGCAGAAGAAGGCGACTCGAAGTGACATCTATAGATCTGTATTTTCTCGAGAGGGATTACGCCTAATTTGGTTGTAGATTTCATGAAATAGGAGTGAGAAATTGCCAAAAGATGAAATTTTTTTTCCCAAATTTTCATAGGCAGATTTAATTGGTCATAGTACATTTGTCCTTGCCCAAACGGAATTTAGTGGGCATTGATATCAAAACTTCAAAGTTTGCATTCGTACTTTACTTCTGATCTCCTGTTAGCTAATGGCATAGACACAAGTGACATGAAATGAGATTAATTTGGCAAGAACTAGGAGAAGCATTTGATTACATTCAAAATAGTTTGGGACTAATTATATTGACTTCAAAAGGTTTTTTTTTTAGACCAAAAAGTTCAAGAATGTTCAAGATACCTTAAGCAGATAAAAACTCAAACACAAAATTTGGGAACACATACAATGAAAGGCACCAGTTTTGTTTCAAGCAATTACAAGCATCTTCTACCCGAAATATGTTGGGCGATAAAAATTTTTTAGCACAATCTTTTTTCCAATGCTTTTACCCGCTTGATGAGCTATGTCAATCAGCTACTTGACGTTAGAGCTTTTAACGAGTAGAATCAAATCAAGTACTTAACATTTAAACTCTATTCACATATTATATGAATACAATTGGAATTCGATTGTATATTAAACGAGTTATAAATGCTACTCAATTCGATTCATTAATTGGTATAGATATTCAATTTCAAATTTGAGTTCGACTCATTAAATTAAACCAGATGACTTTGAGCTTGGGTTCAATTTCAAATTTGAGTTTGAAAATGATTTAGTTACTTTTTTTTTAAAGTAATACATGGTTTTATAATAAATTTGAGCTTGGCTGCACTATAACGATTGATGGCAAGTGGACGACAATGTCTATCACTTTTCCTATTTACGAAGCATTATTTCATTTTCTAGCGCACATCATGACTTCACTAGTGAACAATTTTTTTTACACGTTAAGGACCAAGACTTAAAAGAAAGGTTATAGCGGTGCCCGACTCTGGAGAAATTTTTGCCGCCACTACAACAAAAATGACCTTTAACGACATTTAAAGGTGTTAGTATAGATAATCTAACCTGACACTTTACCTTTTCTCACACCTCAGACGAGTGTTGTCCCTTCCAATATGGGGATAGGCTTATATATTCAAATGTGTCAGGAAAACTATGCTGTTATAACATCCCATCTGCTAACAAAAATCCCTTTTCTTGATAATTGAAAGTGTCAGGATAGCTATAGTACAACATTACGATAACGAATTTTATGCTGACACTTTTAATTGCCAGGAGTTTTTTTTTTTTTTTATATAGAAACAACCTGCAGGTAGTGCTCCCTGCTATACATTCCGTCAATTAGAAACCCAAAAGATTTGTAAAATTATCCCAAAGAACAGAATGCATATAAGAAAATATGCTATGATGCAAAAATCTAGAAACATCAAACTTGAGCAGCACCGTGATTATGAGAACTGAAAATGCCAACTCCCATAAGCAAGAGGAGATTTGTCATCATATTTCATACATCAAAAGATTCATAGGAATGATTCATATATAACAGATGAGCGCATGACTAGTAAGGTTAATGGCCACAAGGAGTCCGTATAGATGTCCAGACATGCCTGACAAATGGTAAGCTAATGAGAAGGAGCTAAAAGCGTAACTAGCGTTCATTTACACGACATGAATTACACATCAAGACAGTCAATCGACTCTCAACAGCTCACTTGTATCTTGTAGGCTGAAAGTTCTTCTATCAAATGCTACTGCAAAACAGAGGAAGAACAAGATATAAACATGATTTTGACAACACAAGACTGCAGGACCAAGGAAATGGAAAGATAAAGGAGTATATACGTAACAATCAATAATGTTTTCATGGTTTTTAATGCAAATGAGTCTCAAAGACCCTATCAGGAAAGAAATTTTTCTTCTAACAATCTACTGTCATCTACACAAATGTTGAGCACTAGCAAGAAAACACAAACCAGAATGCTTATCCAGAACCAAGGAAGTACATTATTGTAGAATCAGTTATGAATCTGTCACAAGAAAGAGAAGTATCACGATTTTAGAAACTGATAGACAGACTGTGAGCGGCCTAGTAACTATCAACATAAGTTCATAAGGCATAGTGATTTTTACCCATTACATGCTATTTACTGATAAGAAGATTAATTGCATAAGGCATAACAGCAATAGGCATTATAGTAAGACTTACATTTAGCAAGTGGCTATGTAACCATTTTCTGGTCCTCATGTGTTGCAACCTAATGATGGTACCACCTTTGATTGTATCCCCTTATTGGGCACTGGTATCTGATATAGGTCTAACAATCTGTAAGCCAAGCTTAATCATACCTAACCTTAGAAAATTATGATGATCTAGAAAAAAATAGATACTAGAAAAAGAAACATACCCAATAGCTGTTTGAGTCATCAACGTTGGGAAAACCAGTGACGGACTGCTGCCCCACCAGAACCATATGGTACATCATGCGAATGCAGCCTAAACTTTGTTCTCTCATGCATCAACTTGATCACTAACCCATAAGTAATCTACCAAAATCACATATGCCGAACAAAATAAGAATGACTTAGCACAAAGCCCCATTATACAACTATTAGAACTCAAAGCATCATACACCATTTTTTATTTTCGCCACACAACAGAAACCTCAAACTATAAAACAGGAAAAAAAATCAAATTTAATTCATAAATCAGCTCTTTAAAAAATCCAAATTGCAATTTTTAACTGACACCCAACTAGATTTTTAATAAAGATTATCGAGGCATTTCATCAAACATGTCGAAGGCTATTACTAATTCTACACAAACAACTCCATTTCCTCTTTCCCTGTCCTCTTTTAGCTTAGAAACCTCTGAAATGCTAGAATTTATAACCATCACATGCCTATAATAGCACAAACTTGGTCAAAATTTTGAACAAAAAAATAACTATAAAACAACTTTCTGGGTACAGTTTCAACAAATAGGGGAAAAAGCACACACACAAAAATGCACCGCATATCTGTGCAACTACAGGAACACAAAAACCATGAATTTGAAGTAGTAAATGGGCTTTCGATTTACCTGGACGCCTTCGGAAGCGGCAGAGACGAGGGAAGAGGTGAAATCGGAGTCAAGGGTAAGAAAAAGGAAAATGGCGAGACCGAAATACGAGATTGCCATTAGTAAAAGTAAGCCAATGAACCAGGTAGTTTGCCAAAAGATCAAATTGAGATCGGACTTGGAAGACAAATCTCGATAAACTATTCGAGTCAGGGGAGAAATTTATTGAGCCGAATTCGAAGAAGAAGATGATGATGACCCGGAAGTGGGTTTCCTTCGAGAGAGATTTTGTTGCTGATGCTGCTATTGGCTGCCTGAGGGAGCCACGGTTGAAGCTTTATGGAAATTGGAGCTCCAATCACAGGCTCCGATGCTTGGAAGATCCTAATGATGAAGATGAAGATGGGGCTAATCGTAATCGGAATCGTGTGGGGACGGGTATGGATGTCAAAGATGAAGGGCTTCTGGAGCCAGGGGATGAGGAAGTGAGTACCCTATCCAATGGTGTCATCGATGACACCGTGGAACCGGTCGAAGAGGACAGCCCGCTGCCCTCCGTCGACAATGTAGAGGGAGGAGTTGAGGACGGTGGCGCCGATACCCAAACCAACTACGTCGGAACGAAACTGCTGCCTGGCTGCTACCCATTTTTCCCACCAACTATGTCGGAATCTGACAACAGAGACAGAGAGAGGGGGAGGGGGGCTGGAAATGGTGGAGCAGGAAAATGAAAATTTTGAGCAAGTGTTTTGACTAAGTGTTTTGGCCGGCAGAATGAAAATTTTGAGTATTTTAAGCAAATGAATCTTCCTCCAAAATCAAACGATGTCGTTTTGTGTCTTTCTTTTCTTTTTTTTTTGTATATCTCACATTTTCTCAAGTATCATGTTAGGTAGTCTTAAGGCACATTATTATTTTTATATCTGATAAAATAAAAAAAAATTAGAGTATATATTATTGAATTGGTAATAAGTATGATGATAGGAGTGCTATAATGACACAAACCAGCAAGTGTCCTTATAGAAATGTGAGGAAAGGCCATTTTTGTTGTAGTGCGCTGAATTTAAATGGAGCTAGAGGCAGGAAGAATACTCCACCTATCATATATATATTTGTGTGTGTAATCATTTCTTTTGAGTAGACAGACAAAAAAATATAATCAACTTATGATGGCTCCAATTGTTCTTGACTTAATTAGGCTTGAATAAGTAACAAACATCACGGACAAGCCAGTTTTCCAAAACGTGTTTTACAAAGCTCCACCATTCGAACAGCCCCAATTTTGAAAGTACAACCATGTAAATGGAAGATTTATTTTTTGAAAGCATCTGCTATAAATATTTTCTAAAAACACCCAAGACAAAACTGATCCAGCTTTTATTATTTGTTAATTACTGTTTTATTCATTTTTTTAAAAAAATAATTATTTTTTATTTTTTAAACTCGAGTAAGCTCAATTCGGTCTAATTTGAGGTCGAGTTCAAATTCGAACTTTATATTGAGAGTTCGTCGAGGTCAAATTTGATAAAATTGAGTCCAAACTCAATTCAATTGAATCAAAACTTGACTCGAATCAACTTGTTTGCAACTCTACACCAGCAAAAAAAAAAAAAAAAATTACTCCCAAATATTTTGTAAACTTAAAACACAGTCGGATGAACTCAATGTGTTAAAAAAGGAAAGTAGAAATGCAAAGGAGTAATTTTCTACCAATTCTATGGGCAGAATTAGTTGGCCGTAGTACTGGCTCAAAACAGAATTTAATTGATATCGGAATCTAAACTTCTATTTCTGTCCGTTTGAATTCCAGTATTGTCTGCTTCAGGTTAATATACCCTTCTCTTTTCCTGTTAGTTAAAGGGCTGCAAATGTTTAAATTAAACTTGGCCTCCCTAGTCTTGTAGGTATCTAAGTTTTGCCCAACACTTCCCCTTCTTCTCTCCTTTCCCCTTCCTGAACTCCCATCAATACGTTGTGGTTGACTCGGGATCATGACTTTAATCAAATGGTAATAGCTTTTATAAGTCTTCCAGAATGATGGAAAAAGTAGGACGAAATTGAATATGGAAATTATTTGGAAAGAACCCACAATTACACTTAAGTTCAAATCGAGTTGCCAAAGATCGTTACTTTGTACCACAAACGAAACTAGTACTTATCCCAACTTTACAATACAGGGAAGACTTCGGAAGTATTCTGCTTTGGTCCCTCTCTCCTTCCCTTTCTTCTTCATTTTTATTTTTTGAGAGTGAAACATATAAGATGTCTATTCCAATGGGCCAAGAAATTTAATGCAATATTGAAATGTTCAATGAAATTGACCATTTTTTGTCTTCTATGACCAGTTCTCCCTACTGAATGGCTTGAATAGGAAAGGCATTTCCAATTTATCTATTTCATTTTAGTGTTTAATATGGCTCATTTAAGCGAGAAAGCCCTTTATCTCTACTCTCTAGGATACTCATTCCAAATTTTTTAAATTCCACTAATTGACTACTACATTTTGGAAGCTATTGTTGACAAAAAGAAATTCGTTTAAGAGCGATGATGGCTACCCGAGTCTTTTCCTTGAAGTAATTCCACTAATTGATTACTACTTTTGAAAGCAATTGTTGAGGTTGATGAAATGAGTTTATTTTTGAGAGCGTTGATGTATCATCTTGACTAAAAAAGTCTTTTGGAATAGAGTAAAAAAGTCTTTTTCATTTTACAGAACTGATATATATCATCTTGGCATTTTAATCGAGAAGTTTACTTAAACTTAAAAGTCTTTCAAAAATTAATAATCAATTAGTAGACACTAAGTTCTCGTTTGCCTTTAGAATACTCATTCAAACCTTTTCCTGAAATCTCATTCCTCATAAAAACATAGGAAAAGTTCTTTCCACATTCATTCTAGATGCCTATATAGTAGGATGTCAAATCTTTATACTGCATCATGATATCTTAGACTATTTGTAAGTTCAATTAATATTTAAATGTAATTTTCCATAATAATTAATTGTCTTTTGTATTTAAAATAATTTTTTTCTTATATACAAGGAAACAAATGTTTTAAGATATTTTAAATAAACTTTATTTATAAATTTTTTATATTACCAAGTATTTATAAATATTCTTTTATTAGGCCATTGGTTGAAGCAGTGAACCATCCATGTCGTCTGTCTGTCGACTTCCTTGTCGGGCGAGTTTAATAAATATGATTAAATATAATTTTTTAGAAGATGGTAGTCCTGTTTTTCTACAAATTTAATTTGATGCTAACGTTTACTGTCAAAGGCCTAACAGACTTTCACAGTCAATATATATTTTCAAACAAATTTGATGTTGGGCCCTTGTTCGTAAAGGTCCGGCCAATCGTCAAGATGAATCCAGTAGCGGTCGGCTTCCTGCAATTGTAACATTGGGTCCTTATGTGCGAAGGTCCAACATATAGGATCAACTTGACGAAAATTGGATGGAAACAGCTGATGTTTTCAAATAAATTGAGTGGTGGGCAGTTGTTGGTAAAAGTCCCAAAGGCATGGTTGATTTGAAACATATTTAATGTTGGGCCTTAATGGCAAAGGTCCAAAAGACTTTTCAGTCCAGATGAGGTTGGCTGTCCAAGTCTTTTCCTCCAAGTAATTCTCTACTAATTAATTACTACATTTTGAAAGCAGTTGTTAACGAAAAGAATTTATTTAAGAGCTCGAATATATTTATCATCTTGACTAAAGAAAGTCTTTTGGGATACAATAAAAAAGTATTTTTTTCATTTAAGAGCGCTGATACATATATCATCTAATCGAGGAGTTTACTTAGACTTTTTAAGTTCTTTAAAAAGTAGTAATCAATTAGTGGACGCTAAAAAGACATTAGTTGGAGGAAAAGTCTTTAAGGGGATAATGACAAAAGATCAAAGACTAAAACTAAGGAGTGCCAAAATCTTAAACGTGACCCGACGTACAATTGCTTGATATGTCCCGACGTACAATTGCTGGTGAACAATCATGATGCATGTAAAATAAAGCATGAGCGATGCCTTGGATGGTTTTCAACTTCTTTTGCCAGTCTTGTTCCTTGGCTTCTTCTTTGACGCTCAAAATTTTTGACAAGCTTCCTCTTTCAAGGTACTAATAGACCAAAAATGAGTGCTGAGCATGAGCTTGAGCAGCTTCTCAAGCTTCTAGGTATTGGACCTGTAAGCATGTTCTTAGACACAGAAATGTTTTGGAGTGTGCCATTTTGACAAAGTAGTTCTGGCAATGGACTAGATAATTGATTTTAATCCAATTCCAAGACTACCAACTATTTTAGGTTTCCAAGCTCTTGTGGGATGGTATCAGAATATGGCTTTTTAGGAGATACTATTTTTCTAAGTTTCTCAAGTTACCAATTAAAATAGGGTTGGAACCATATTAAGTTGGTTCTTACCTAATTCATATCTAAAAGGAATTTTTGATCACCCAAACTCTTTGGAATTGAACCAGAATGTTGTTGTCAAAGAGATACAAATGCATCAAATTGGTTAAAATTGCCTAGCAACTTAGGGATTAAACCAATAAGATAATTTTGAGACAAGACAAGAAACTAAAGTGAGATTAAATTTCCGATCGCATGAGAAATGGAACCAAATAGGTGATTTTTGAATAGATATAAGTTGACTAGCCTATCGTGGTTCAAATAGGCTTTCAAGTTTGACTCAAGTTGGCTTGTTACTTTGTATAACAAATGATGCTAGTATTTAATTATGAGTAAATCTTTCCTATACTGACGGTGTATACACAATCATCATTGGATTCATGACATGTGTGCAAAAGTTGAATTTTAAATTTAAATTTTACATAGTTGTCATTCATCCACTGTCAATATAGGAAAGATTAATCTTTTAATTATCCCAACAAAACATGAAAAACTTCATAGGTCTTCTTGTTCTATCCCTTTCTCCTTTCCTTTCTTCTTTGGTTTTACTTTTTTTGAGATTTAAACACCCAAAAAATGTCTATTTCGATATCTAAGAAATTTAAAGCAATGAAATGTTTTAATGAGATTGACCCTTTTTATCTTCCATGACTAATTTTTCCTACTGAATCCACAGAAAAAGGTGATTCGAGTAGCTTTTGAAGAAATATCTAAACCATGATCAGTCCATAGGCTAAGCCATTTATGTTGTAGTTCTATAATTTCTGGTGACAGATTATGCTAGAAAATTCGATAGTATTTTCAAGACAAATTATGCTATTTATGTTGTAGTTCTATATTTTCTAGAGACATATTATACTAAATAATTCGTGAAATTCAAGAAAGTCAGAATAAATTGGCTAAAGCTAAATTTTTATCAATTCCAGGCAGATTTAGTTGGTCGTAGTACTTGTCCAACTAGAATTTAGTTGGCATCCGTATCAAAACTTATAAATTTTTCTATTTATTTTTTAGTTTTTTTGGCTTCAGGTAAATATACTCTTTTCTTTTCTTTTTAGTTAATAGGCCAGAGCTAGGAGAAGCATTTGATTAGAAGGACAATTTGATTAAATTCAGATCTGAAAGTTTAGGACTATTTATGCTGATGGATTCCAAAAATTTTATATTGCAACTAAAATCTCCGCCAAAAAGTTCAAGAATGTCCAACACAACATACATATAAACATGAAACACAACATTGTTCGGAATTTTTTTTTTTTTTTTGTGAAGAGTGTTTTTCTGTTGTACAACTTTGATCATTTTATGTCCTTTGATAACGCCAGAAAGAATTGTTTACGCTCTATAGAATTTCTTTATTACGCAAACAAAATATTGGAAGTTTAAAGATGCATTTTGTTTTCTTTTTAATGCAAGTTGTAAATATAATTACTTTATTGATCTTCAAGAAATTTAAAAAGAAAAAAAGATCTTCAAGAAATTCGTACACCTTGGTGAGAGAACAAAAAAAAATCATTACTATCAAAAAAATATTCGTACTCCTAATATTAATATAAGGGTATTTTAGGAACATATTATGCTAGATTTACCTTTCTAACAAAGTTAACTAATTTTCCTTAAATTGTATGAGAACAAAAAATCAATACTATCAAAGTGAAACGAAAGTACTAACATCCAAATAAACTTGATTTATAAATATTCTTTTACTGTGCCATTGGTTCAATCACCTACTCAGTAGTCTCTCTATCGACTTCCTTGTCGGGTGAGTTTAATAAATATGATTAAATATAATTTTTAGAAGATAGTAGTCATGTTTTTCTACAAATTTAATTTGATGCTAATGCTTACTTGCAAAGGCCTAAAAGACTTTCAAGTCCATTTATATTTTCAAACAAATTTGTTGTTGGGCCCTTGTTCGTAAAGATCCGGCCAACCGTCAAGATCAATCCAGTAGCGGTTGGCATCACACAATTATAACATTGGGTCCTTGTGTGCGAAGGTCCAACATGTTAGGATCAACTTGAAGAAATTTTGGATGGAAACAGTCGATGTCTTCAAACAAATTTAGTGGTGGGCACTTGTGAGAAAAAGTCCGGTAGTCATGGTTGAATTTAAACAAATTTAGTGCTGGGCCTTATTGGCGAAGGTCCAAAAGACTTTTCAGTCAAGATGAGGTTGGCTGTCCAAGTCTTTTACTCCAAGTAACTGTCTACTAATTAATTACTACAATTTGAACAAGAATTTGTTTAAGAGTTTGAATATATTTATCATCTTGACTGAAAAAGTCTTTGGAATGCAATAAAAAAGTCTTTTTTCATTTAAGAGCGTTGATACATATCATCTGGTCGAGGAGTTTACTTAGACTTTTTAAGTCTTTTAAAAAAGTAGTAATCAATTAGTGGACGCTAAAAGGACATTACTTAGAGGAAAAGTCTTTAAGAGATAATGACAGAAGATCAAAGACTAAAACTAAGGAGTGTCAAAATCTTAAACGTGACCCGACGTACAATTGCCTGATATGTCCCGACGTACAATTGCTGGTGAACAATCAACGTGGGAAACGGGAGGTGGGTGGGTGACCAATCACTAGCAAATTAGTGTTTGAATTTAAATTCAGCCCTCTCTAGTCTTGTACATAGCTAAGTATTGTCAATTCTCCATCCTCTTCTTCCTAGTCTTGTACACATCTAAGTATTGCTAATGCTTCCCCTTCTCTATTCTCTCCTTTTTGTCCTCTATCCATAACTTTCAAATAGTCTGGGATTGACTCTATTATGATGACTTTAATCAATGGCAACCACTTTTATAAGCCTTCCAAAATATAGAAATCTAATAACCATAAGAGGGAGAAAGATGGTCAAGCGATTTTGTCACTGACGCTTTGGTGCGCTCATTAAAACACGCAATAAGATATCAACACACATGCTTGATATTTACTTTACTACTTTAGCAACTTTCGCAATTTAATTTTATTTTTTGGTAGACAGTTAATGCTTCGGGTCTTAATTAATGAATCCCAAAACAAATCTTCTATTTACAATTTCTACTCATCAGGGGCAATTTTACGTTATTACGATACATTTTAGAAGGTTTTTACTAGTTCGATTTTCTTATCTTTAAGATACTAATGTGTACATTTGTTTGAGATTAATTGTTATATGTGTTTATCATGAGACAAATAGTTGTTGCTTGTAAAGGATTTTTGTTTCAAGAACTTTAAAAGCTTTGACCACTAATTATCATAACAACTTTTCCATGATTCTCATTCTATAGTCAAAAGTGCTTACGTGGAAATAACACCAAGACTTAGCGTCTAGGGAACAACTAAGACAATAGTAGTGTTTTAGACTTAATTCTTCCTTCCATTTGAGAAGTAGACTTAGAAAGCCTGTAAATAATGGATTTAATTTTGACTGGGTGAATATTTATTTTTCTCCGTGCTGTTTCTCATTGGTCTCATAATTGCCAAGAACTTTAACTCATGTGGGAATGGGTGTGGTAGCCCCAAGATTTTGAAATTCCTATTTCCTTGATGTCGAAGTAGTATTTCTTTTTAAATAAATCCATTTAGCACTAGTTTTCGCCACCTTAAAATATGTTATAAATTGAACTAACCCTCCCTAGTCTTTCGCCACCATAACTAAGCTTTCACAAAAATGCATTTTGTCAAAATCTTGAACCTCTAAATACCAGATCATTGGTTTAACGTAACTAAACTTTTGCAAGGTGGTCTAAAGGACTTTTAAGTCAATATGTATTTTCAAACAAATTTAGTGCTGGGCTCTTGCTCGTAAAGGTCCAACCGTCAAGATCAATTTAGTTGTGGTTGGTTTCAAACAAGTTGAATTCTGGGCCCTTGTGCCCGAAGGTCCGACATTCATGATCAGCTTGACGTAATATGCATTTATGATCAACATTTTGTTGTTTTCAAACAATTTTTTATGGCGGCCAATTGTTAGTAAAGGTCAGAAACTCGTGGTTGATTTTTTAAAAACTTGACATGTTAGGCCTTGCATTGGCAAAAGTCCAAAAGACTTTACTCCAGATGATGATGATGTGTAGCCACCCAAGTCTTTAAGTTACAAGGACGGATTGCCACGAGTCACAATATATTTTTGGGATCATAAAGTCCTTGTTAAAATATAAATTGCCCACTAATATTAGTTTTAACTCCGCAATAGAATTCAAATACACAATTTTTTATGAAATGCATGTAAACACATTTGTAGTCTTCCTTTAGTCACTTTCACATTTAATTTCACTCTTCATTGGAAACCCGACAGCCCACCAAAAAAAAAAAAGAAAAAACTATTGGAGACTTGACTAACGAATGCCTCGAGCCACTTGTTAGACAAATCCTTGTTTATGATTCTAATCAATTGAAGCTAGCTATTTTAGGGCTATAAACATATAGTATTTACGAAGTAAGATACTAATATCTGCATTTATGTAATTGAAATAAATGTTGACCGCGAAAAGAAAGATAAATTTTTTTTTGAAAGGTTTCTACTTGAAATAACAATGTCATAGATAGCTAATACTTTCTAGATGAAAAATTCACAGATTATTTCATTCTAGTCTTGACTGTTTATTATTTATGTGCAAGTCGTGAGATATTTTACGATTCTTTTAGAATGAGTCTACCTGCTAAAAAACGATTGAAAATTACGACATTATTAAATGACAGATACAAACACGAAATTTCTAAAATCAAGGACGTGGGCTTGTCTTTTAATTTATTTTTGTCGCTGAGTCATATTGTCGCTTTCCCTTTAGAATAATATCATTGGTTTAACATAACCATACTGTTGATTGATATTATAAATATACTCCCCTGAGAGCTTATATCTAACGAAGGATATGGTACCAGGACCAGAATATCTCTCCCGAACTTGTATACACGGTCAAAATGTTCAAAGTAATTAGCTAAATAAGTACAACATGCACTTTAGGCACAGATTTTGTTCAAACATAAACATAAATAGTACAAAAGCGCATATAGGAAGTTAACGTAATATTTTAAGTAATAGGAAATGGGAAGCCGTGGCTTTGCTCATGTTTAAGATATGGTGCAAATATTTGGACATCCATGTCAACGGAGATAATTGGTGATGAAATTTTGGTGATATATCAGCTCTCTTAAATAAATTCTTTTTGTCAATAGCTGCTATCGAAAAGTACTAATCAATTAGTGGACCAAAAAAGGGAGTTTACTTGGAGGAAAAGTCTAAGTTATGGACTAGTTGTAAACTATGGAGTTTGGTTTTGAAGGGGATAATGAAAGAAGACCACACACTAGCAAAACTGAAGAGTTTTAGGAGTTTAAATTACAAATAAGTTCAAGATACTGTATCCTACACTTTCCCAAAGTTTCTACTTGTTCATCCATTCACTGTTTTTATATTTTTTTCGTATCAATTCACCCACTGAATTACTAGCTACGAATAGATTATTTTTCCAATAAATACAAACTCAGCACATTTCAAGACTTCTACACTGGCAGTAGCCCATTGTACTGCACCTCTATATAAATGCATAGCCAGTAGCCACAACATTTTTTTTTTCCCAAAATCTTGTGCCGCTAAATACTCTGCCATATTCATCATCATGTCATCTTGTGCTGTTGCTTGATAGTGCTATGTAAGAAAACAAAAAAATTGTGAGACACAGCAACTGATTCTGCATATCTGTTATATCTATTTACTTAACAAAACAAAACAAAAAAAAGGTGAAAAAAAGATTTATATGGCCACGATTACTCACAAAGTGTTACACAGACGATGCACCAGTTGATAACAGCCTGGAAATAAAGAGCATCGTTGGCCTAGATTGTGGATCAACGTGTAGACATGCTCTTGCTAGTTTAAGAACGGATGCCAGAATGTTTTCAATTTCTTCATTGGGATACAGAAGCCTTTGATCGAGCAAGTCTTTCAGTTCTATCTCTTCAGGGCTTGAAGACATTAGATAAGCAATCAAGTCACCGGGATGCTTTCCTTTCATCACTTCCATTGTCAGGACCCCAAAGCTATAAACGTCACACTTTTCAGTTACTTTCATTGTGTAGGCATATTCTGCACGGAATTTTGGAAAATAATGTTGTGATAACATGTGATCATACTTGAATTTAGTAGTTAGCAAATCGATGAAAGAAAAAACCTGTATTACCTGGTGCAACATATCCATATGTGCCTGCAAGAGAACTCCAATTAGATGAATCATTTTTCAGAAACTTAGAAGTGCCAAAATCTGAAATGTGAGACTCATATTCTGGATCAAGCAAAATGTTGTTGCTTGATATGTCCCGATGTACAATTGCTGGTGAACAATCATGATGCATGTAAGATAAAGCTTGAGCAATGCCTTTGATGATTTTTAATCTCTTTCGCCAGTCTAGTTCCTTAGCTTCTTCTTCTATGCTAAAGATTTTGGCCAAGCTCCCTCTTTCAAGGTACTCACATACCAAAAATGAATGCTGAGCATTTGAGCAGAAGCCAAAGAGTTTCACAATGTTTCGATGCTTGATTTCTGTCAAGGCCCGTATCTCATTCAAGAAATTTCTATGACTTGCCATCTCAGGCATGTTGTGAAGTCTCTTTACAGCTACTACATCGCCTGATGAAAGCTGTGCTCTGTAAACACTTCCATAACTTCCTTTACCAATGCAGAGTATGTCACTGAACTCTTCTGTAGCCATTAGTATTTCTTTATACAATGCTTTGCCATCAAAAGTACATATGGAAAATAAATCGCCTTTCTTCATATCCTTATCTTCCATTCCTGAACTTTTTCTCCATTGCTCATGCAATCTGAGTCCCCCAAAGAATGCACATAGAAGTATAAATGATCCCAGAAGAGGACATAATATTGTGACAAGAAGTTTCTTCCCCTTATTCTTGACATGCTTTTTAATCAACGGAGAACTTTCACAAGCCGGTAACCCTGAAATATTCCCGCACAAACCTGTATTTCCTTGTACTTCCTCTATGGTTAAATTCACAAAGGCTCTACCACTCGGAATTGGACCCTCTAAATTATTGAATGAAATATTGATGTGCAATGAACCCGGCAATTTGGTTAAAGCCTTTGGGATTAAACCAGAGAGGTTATTGTGTGAGAGATCCAATGTTCCTAGGCTCTGCAAACTTTGGAACTCAGATGGTATCTCTCCTGTGAAGAAATTTCGACTCAAATCCAATTCAGAAAGTTGGGTCAACTTCCCAATCTGGAATGGAATCTTTTGGCTTAATACGTTGTTGCTCAAGTTCATGAGAAACAAGTGCCTCAAATCTCCCAAATGTTCTGGAAAAGATCCATTTAAGGAGTTTGTGGACAGGTCTAGATAAAGAAGTCCTGTCAGTGCTCCCAATTCCTGAGGTATACTGCCAGTGAGTTGGTTGTCATGTAAATCTAGTTCAAGCATAGAGGCCAACTTCCCCACTACCCTTGGTATCTCCCCAGATAAAAAGTTTGAAGAAAGATCAAGTGTATGTAGTTGAGTTAAATTTCCAAGTTCTGGAGGTACACCACCTGTGATATTGCTATTTGCAACCATCAGGGTTCTCAAGATTTTGCATTTTCCCCAGCTGCTGGAGAGTTCCCCATAGAATTCGTTGTTGCTGAGGTCTATGAAATCCAAAAAGGGATAGATGCCAAACATTTCTGACAAGTTACCGTGGAAATGGTTCCCATTGAAACGGGTCCTAATCAAGCTTGAGCAATTTTTCAAGCTTCCGGGGATTGGACCTGTAAGCATGTTCTCAGACACAGTAATGTTTTGGAGGGTTCCATTTTGACATAGTAGTTCTGGCAATGGACCAGATAACTGATTTTGATCCAATTCCAAAACTAACAACTTTTTCAGGTTTCCAAGCTCTTGTGGGATGGTACCAGAAAATTGGTTTTTTAGAAGATATAATCTTTCCAAGTTACTCAAGTTACCAATTGAAACAGGAATGGAACCATTAAGTTGGTTCTCACCTAATTCCATAAGCGTCAGGAATTTTAGATCACCTAAATTCTTTGGAATTGAACCAGAAAGTCGGTTATCAAAGAGATACAAATGAATCAAATTGGTTAAATTGCCTAGTGACTCGGGGATTGAACCGGTAAGATAATTTTGAGACAAGTCAAGAAACTGAAGTGAAATCAAGTTTCCAATGGCACGAGGAATAGGACCAGATAGGTGATTATGGAAAAGGTATAAGTTAACTAGCCTATTGAGGTTGCCAAAAGAGGCTGGAATTGAACCTGTTAAATTGTTAAACTCCAAATAAATGTCAACAATATTATACATAGTTCCTATTTCTGGAGGAATTGGACCTGAAAGTTGATTACGCACAAGAGCTAAATAAATCAAGTTTCTTAGGTTGCAAATTTCAGGTGGGATTTCTTGTGACAGCTCATTAACTGAGAAATCAAGATAAATGAGCTTCGACAGGTTACCTATTTGACGAGGTATGCTGCCAAAGAACTGGTTCAGGCTGAGATCAAGATATTCAAGATTTGGGAGGGACAAAAGAGGGAAGTCATAAAGGCTACCTTTAATACCCCATGCTGAGAGATTCAACCTGTTAACACTTCCATTAATGCAAGAAATACCAGCCCAAGTGCATGGAAGGTTGGAAGAGTTGCTAGCATTCATGGATTGAAGGTTCCATGAGGTTAGCAAGCCATTGTTCTGGTTCTGAAATCTGGCTTTCCATTTCAGAAGTGCAGCAGCCTCTTCAGCAGAAGCTGAAGCTCCACCTTTGGGGTGAAATGATGGGAAAAGTAGGACAATAAGGAAAATGGAGATTATTTCGAAAGAACCCATGATTACTCTCAAGTTTCAACCTCAACTCAAAGTGGGCTAAGGTTGTTACGCTGCACTGCAGGTGAAGCTACTACTTATCCCAACTTTATAACATAGGGAAGACTTCAGAGGTCTTCTTGGTCTGTCCCGTCTTCTTTACTTTTTTCTGTTTGAGATTGAAATACATAGAATGTCTATTCGAATGGGGCCGAGAAATTTAAAGCAATGAATTGTCTCAGCGAGATTGACAATTTTTATCTTCTATGACTAAGTTTTCCTACTGAATCTACAGAGAAAGGTGACTTGATAATAAGTGAGAAATCACTATTCATCCTCTGAAGAGAGAGAGAGGTGACTGGGGTACCTCTTGGAGAAGGGGCCGAGCAAACTATGTCATAGTTCTATATATTCTCGAGACGGATCATGCAAAGCTTTTTGATAGTATATTTCATGAAATGCATGGGAAGACACAAAATGCTGAAAGCTAAATCCTACTTTTTTTTTTTTTTTGCCGTAATTTACAGTGGCCACATTACTTTATATGAATCGCTCTTCACAGTACCCTCTTCTTTTATAACAATCGCATAAATCTGGACAAAGTCATCAACTCATCATCTAATTGTCCAATTCAAAATCCAAACCTGAGGGTGGTTCACGTTCCGTATTAGACGTCAGCTTGACCCGATTCAGAGCCACTCGATCGATTCAATTCAAAGTTCTAAGTTGACTATTCAATAGAACGAACCAAATTAGCTTAGCCCATTTGGACCGCCAACCTATCCTGGGTATTTGTCAATATGGTGGGCAAACTGGGTCCGATCATAAACGGCTATAAAAGAGCATATGGTCCGTTACATTGATACAATCATCAAGAAAGGAATATTAGAATAGGACTGATCCTACAGTTCTCATAACTCTCTCTATAATATACAATGGCTAGCAGCATCAAGGCACTGATCACTGTCCTTTTCTTTCTCTTCTTACTCTCAACTCAACCCGTCGTACCTTCAACGACAAGAAAGATCCTGGCCACAGGTAAGTCCAACTTCTTAGCTCTAAAAATTCCACCTATCATGTTTAAAGATTACTGATATTTATTGTTAAAAAGAAAAGGGCAGAAGATTACTAAATGCACTCACATTTAATGGATTGTGTTACACGAAGAGCGGCTAAGCTTTCCAAGGTTGAAAAATTAATTTATTAGTGTAAAGGAGTTAACTAAATTATTTAAAAATTTTAGCTTGCTCATTCAATTTTTTCCAACAATTATCTCAGATTGAAATGTACTATTTTCCAAAAAAAAAAAAAGAAAAAGAAAATTAAGTGCAGCGATCTCTTTGAGCTAGTTCTAGTAAAATAATAGAATGACTAAAACAGAGCACTTTTTTAGAAACTTATTGATACTTTTTTTTATTATTACTTAAAGGAGACTCCAAGCCTTACAAAGCGCAGATGAAAAGGAGAGGACTTAAGCATATCGGGTGTCTAAATTACACAGTGGATTATGGACCCATTGATGGAGGTGAAGGTGGTTGCTGATTGCACTGTGTCTAAATTACACAGTAAATTACACTGTGTCTAAATTACACAGTGGTTGCTGATTGCAATTTCCATCTGCCGCCCTGATTTGTGACCGTCAAACCATTTCATAGAAGTTGTTGATTCACATTTCCTTCTTATAAAGCAACTCGGTTTTGATACCTGAACAAGTTAAAACGGATTATGCTACAATTATTATAACATAATGTTACTTTTCATGTGGAGAAGACTTCTTACTCCATAGATGTTTACCAGCAAAAGAGACGTGTTATGTACTGAATAGTAGTCAAACTGGAAACCAATTTATCAAAATACAATTTAGCGTATTAAATTTCTATTTTGTTGATCATAATATTAATAAAAATTATTAACTTTTCACGCTGAACACCTTTTTTTCTTCCACCAGTTTTCTCAGATCGGGGTCACTATTTAGTAAAAACAGAAAAGAAGAAGAAGAAAAAGAGGTGTTACTGTTCTATTAAATTAATTTGCCTTAGTTAATCTGTTTTTGGAGTAATCATTTCACCTAATTTTAGATTTTGATTTTAAAAAATTGAATTTTTTATGTTCTTATTCACTTTTGTGTTTAGGTTTTAGATATTTCCATAGGCCAAAAAAACTTACAATCTATCCGGCCAATAATAGCTTTTCTTGATTCTGATTAATTAAGTTTGTGATACATCCAATTATTTATTTGCCGACAAATGGTGTTATTTTGCACTAATAGAATGTTTATCATATTAAATGAAAAGTGAATAGTTCATCACTTATTTTTTGAAGCAAATTTTACCTAGAAAATTCAGCGTCATTTAATTAATTCAAATGTTCAATTTTTTTTATTATCAAATGCATCTGAACATGTTAAGATCTGAATTCATTAAGTTTAAGTGTTGAGTTGAGTTATTAAACACAACTAGGTTTTCAATTATGTACAAAAATTAGAAAAAAAAAACTGCGTTATAGTTTCCTTTTATGACTTTTGGGTATCCGGCTATATATACATATACACACACACACACATATATATATATATATATATTAACCTTGTGCTCTAATGTTAAAACTAGTGAATTCGTAGATTTGAATGAAGATGTTTTATACATGATCATATCGAGTATTCGATATAGCTGTAGAAACTTATATACTTGATCAGTTTTTCGTTTAAAAGAGAAATACATGAGTTGATTGGTTAGAAACATTATGTTGCTTCTTTTTTCTTTTTCTTTTTTTATATCATGCATTCAGTAACCAAAAAAAAGGGTTAACTGCCCTAATAAATGTACGTAAATCTTACTTCGCCTCAGATGTCAAATGCACGTAAATCTTACTTCGCCTCAAAAAAAAGGGCTAACTGCCCCAATAAATGCACGTAAATCTCACTTCGCTTCCCAAATTATCAAATGATATTAATCCTCTCCTTAGTCTTTTATAATTTTCCCAGTGTGATACAATCAACCAATACAACCTTACATTTAACACAATTTCATCATATGTGATCATATGTTACAAGGAAAAGATATAACCTCCATAAGATCAATGACTTGGGAAAATAAGACGACTTGGTCATCATGATGCCTCCCATTATATCCCACTTTTGACCAAAACACATGGGAGGCAACGGAACAAAGGAAAAAAGGAGGCTACAAAAATTGCAAAAAGGAGTCCCTGGCTTTGAGGCTCGGAACGGACAAAAAACAGAAAGGAAGAAAAAAAAAATGGGAGACTCTCTCAACTCTCTCTGAATTCTTTCGGCTGGTTCCAGGGACAAAGAAAAATAAAAGAGAAAAAAAGGCAAGCCTCCACTCTTCCTCCGTGAAGACTCACTCTCGAATTTTTATTGAGGGCGCAGAAGAGGAAGAAATAAAATCCTCTGGCTACTACACTTCTCTTAGTAGATTACCGTAGGAAATAGGGCATGTTATGTAATTTTCTGCATATTTAGGAAGCAAGTTGAATAATTCCTTATTTATGATCACGTGTCGGAGCAAGTTTAGCAGAGGCAAGATCACATGGACTAGTTAGTTAGTAGTTGTAAACTAATTCCAGTAATCAATACGGTGACAGTCCATCAAGTCGTGGAAGGCCGCGAAGATAAAAGGCCAGAGGGAAAGAGAGAAAGATTCATTCATTCTTCGAAATAGCTTGATTCTTTCCAGCACTCTTGTACTTCCTCTGGGTTAATAAGCAACCACTCTACTATCTCGAGAATGTTCTTACGTTCATATACATTTCTCCTGGTATGTAAGAAGTTTGATCTTTTTTGCCTTCTGTATCAGTGGTATCAGAGTTAGGTTTTTCCTAGCTCAGCGTGGGAGAACGAAACAATGGCGGAAGGCACTAGAGGTCAGGAAAGCAGGAAGTTTGAAGAAACTATTAGGAATTTGCTAAAGGAACAGAAGGATCAGTTTGAGAGGGAGATAGGAGCTCTCAAGAACTTGGTTCTAGAAGTTTGCAATCAACGGAGTCAAGGGCAGCAAGGATCCCCACGGTCATCGGAGATTGGCCAACGCAGCAGCTATGGGGGAAGCTATCAGGTTCCTACCAGGTTTTCTCGTGTCGAATTTCCCCCCACGGTCATCGGAGACTGGCCAATGCAGCAGCTATGGGGGAAGCTATCAGGTTCCTACCAGGTTTTCTCGTGTCGAATTTCCCAAATTTGATGGGGAAGGATTCAAGAGCTAGTTGTACAAATGTGACCAGTTTTTTGAAGTGGATGAGACGCCGTCCGAAGCTAAGGTCAAGGTTGCCGCCATGCACCTGAGGTAAGAGCTCTTTCAATGCAGCCAAGTCTTATATGAAGCGAGAGATCCAGGGATTCGCCAGCTTGGGAAGAGTATGTGAAGGCCTTGGGGACCAGGTTTGGGGATTGCCTGTATGATGATCCCATGGGAGACTTGAAGGGACTGAGACAGATCAGGTCAGTAAGGGAATACCAAGAGGCGTTCGAAGAATTGCTAAACAGATTTGATCTCCCTGAACCATATGCAGTGAGCTGTTTTATAAGAGGATTAAAGGAGGAAATTCAGCTAGCTGTGAGGATGTTTATGCCGCGTGACTTACAGCATGCAGTTAGATAAGCGAAGATGGAGGAGGCTAAAATTCAGAACTCGCTAAGGCAGGGGAGATACAGTGGACCGTCAAGGTTTACAAGTTCCTACACTAAAGGTGTGAGTGGCAACTCCAGTCATCCAGCTAGCCTTAGTGCCAATGACGGTCTATTGCTACCAAGACTTGGTGGGAAGAAGAAAGAGCTCAAGAAGTCGGGCCGATTCTTCAGTACGTCAGAAATGGATGCGAAACGGGCCAAAGGACTATGTTATTGGTGTGATGAGAAGTATGGACCCAACCATCAATGTAGGAGGAGGCAGCTATACAAGATTGGGTACGTGGAAGAGCCTAAGGAGTCTTGGAAGGATGTCGATCAAGAAGAAGAGGAAGAGGAGACTGTGGCCGAAAGGGAGCTAGCACAAATATCCGCGAATGCCATGAGTAGCTTGAAGGTCCCCAATTTCAGCACTATGAGAGTGCAGGGCAGTATTGGCAAGAAGACCTTTAGCATTCTTGACAGGGTGTCGAAACCTGTGCAATAATAAAACCTGCTCAAACTAAAGTTAATTTCTGTAGATAGTGGTGAGCAGGGTCGAATCCACAGGGACTGGGAGTAATTGTTTCTTTTTAAATTCACAGTGACAAGGGGGGTGTTTTTATGCAGAAGGTGACAATCAAAGAAATCCAAATAAAATTTAAGAAACTACTAAAAATTAAATAACAAATTACTAAAATCAAATGAGTGATAATTAAGGATCTAGCCAAGAAATAACTTCAGCAATGGTTCACCTAGTTGATCATTGAAGCAAAGGCAATTCCAGTTATTCATCAATAAATAGGTTATAACTACCAAACAAGCCGATGGAGTCAACCCCTTCCTTACTGTGTCGGTGATCAAAGTACGCCCCGTTAATCACTGCTCTAATTGAGAAATAATTCTAGGTACGCCCATAGAATTTAATTCCCCAATTGCCTTACGTATTAGAGGAGCCCTATTCTAACCAAATAACGCACTACCAGGGTTATTTTAGATTAGCCCGCGTATTCCCCTGACACAAGCCCAATCATGCCAGTTATCACTATTTTGAGACAATTAAACAATTACGGATTTAATACCTCAATTGACAATAGATTATCAAATCAATTAATTATCCGGATCCAAGAAAATCAATTAATTAAACAACCATAAGCACTGCAACCAGAGAATATGCAAATACCAATAAATAAAAGAAAAAGATAAAATTAAATCGATCTCACAGTTTTAGGCGATCCAAAGCATCCGTTGTCCCTTGACTAGACAAAGGGAATTAGTTCATTTTCGGTGAACAAATCCCACGCAAAATTGAAGAGAAAGCCGCAACCATCAATTGGGAAATGCACAAATTCAATTCGGTCAAAGTTATAAAGCAAAGCAAAGTTGCAGAGTGTGATACAATAATGTCTTCCTAATTGCTCCTGCCATCCGCAGGAGAACTCCACTTGCAAGAAACTAAGGAAAAGTCAACAATTCAAAAAGCTAAGCTAGTGCTCATCTCCATACGTAAGAGGAGCTATTCCTAAACTAACAAAAGAAAAGGCAGAGAGCAAAAGCTCTCCCCCGATCGTCCTCCTCCCCAATTCTTATTCTATCTAAATACTAACTAAGATCCCTGTGCGGCGGCTCCTACCAGCAAGAAGAAGCCCTCCAGCCGTCCTAGCCTTTGCGGTAATTACCAAAATGGGCTCAGGTGTTCCTTTGCCAATAATGCCCCTGGGATAAGCTCTGTCATTTGGGCTCTTTTCTTGTTAAATTGGCACTTATTATCATATTTTCATTCTACTCCATGAAATAAATGTAAAATATCAAAAGTGAATAGAATCTAGCGATTAATCCACATTAGGTCAGATAATAGGGGAAATTAATAATAAAATAAATGATAAAATTGCAACCTATCAATTCCCCCCACACCTAAACCATGCTTGCCCTCAAGCATAAGAAAAGTGCACAGACACCAAAATTTGATAATGGTTACTGCTCTATCCACCAAATTGCCAAGATACCAAGAAAAATAATAATCAAGCATCAATGGTCAAGTCCAAGAAACATCACTCCTGGTTAGCTTCTAAACCATAAACTCTTCCAATTTCAGGTTAACGAATCTAAGAAAAAGGAATAATGTACAACATTTATCAGCAAATGGTCCAATTATTAACCAAAATCTCAACATTAAATCCATAATTCGGCAAGCTGATTTTTATTACACACTAACACAACCTTCACTTTTTTTCACATTTTTTTTCCTACTTTTCTCTTTTTTTTTTCAATAGTAACAAAAGACTTAGTCGCTAGCCATTAGAGCCTTTTGACGCGAACTCCAACATTGGCAAGATGAAGGAGCCCGGTTACTCAGCTTCTATCGCCACGTGACCACGTACTCATAGGAATTACTACCTTTTGACGCGAGAATCAACACTTTTAGGTGCAGATCCCCGGTTACTCAGTAGTAACTAATAGCGGAGTACAGTCAAGTTTATTCATAGCTAAAAATCACAAAAACTCAATATAACACAAGAACCAAAAGAAAACTTGCATCAGCTAACCTCATTTTCAAACATGGAGAACTAAAGTTAATAACCGGACCAATTCACATGAAAATGCCAATAATCATTCCCTATGCCTAGGAAAGTTAACCAAAAATTATAAGAGTAAAACAATCATTGATATTCACCAAAGAGATGTTTTTGGATTCAACCACATTAACTTGGTACCCTTTTATTATTAAAACTTGGCAAAAGTAGAAATAGAGGCAATAATCCAACATCAAACCTTGGCATGCACTTACGAGCCAATCACTAAAAAGAAGAAAAAATGAACGAGAGGTGGACAAATAACAAACTAAAAATAAAGAACTAGTATAGCTGTCCCCCCCACACCTAGATCCTACATTGTCCTCAATGGAGGGAATAAAGCAATTAAAGTGAAAAGGACAACGAAACTTCCCTCTCGAGTGGCTAAGGGGTCGGCGGGAACAGCGGAGGGGCACCGATGTGGTGAGACATCAAGTCAACTAGCAAATGCCAAACTCTGTTCACCCAAAATCTCAACAAAGTCTCCAATAATGTGTTAAATCCAGCAATATCAGTTCAGGACTTTAGTAATAGCAGCGCAGTCACAAGCCCTTGGCGGTCAATCAGATCTCTAACCAAATAGAGTTAACAAGTACTCGCACCCTTACCATTGGTGCAAATCGCAATTCAAAATCAATGAGATTGCTATAGCAAAGCAGATCAGTAGTAAAGCAATAGCCCCAAGTATTAATCTAGTCACAAGAAAGATTTTAAACCTCTAAAGAAGAGCAATAGGCGACTAGAATTCTAATAAATAGAGCAAGTAGAGAAACCGTAGGTGGGAACCCAGTCCACCGAAGTCAATAAACAAACCCAGGAAACAAATAAGTCCGCAAATGAGTCAACAAATTGCACAAATGATCAGACCAAAATCACAGACACTGTTCCTCCAAATCAGCAATATAAACCAACATCCAAAATGTCCTCAAAAACTCGATTAAAAACTACTAATGCCAACAAGGAATGCAGTTGCCGAATTAAATCAACCAAAATTTCAACAAGCACAACACTGGCCGAGATTCTTCCCAAAATATCACAGACAATTGTTAAAATTCCAGCCCACCCAAGAACTTCAACAATTGCACCCAAAAGCTCAACAATTGCCCCCAGCAGTCAACAAGTCAACAAGTCAGGCAACAGTAGTGCAGTGATTCGGCAATAACGACTCAATATATACCCTCAACTGGCAATCAGGCATCTACCCACAAAAGCAAGTGAAATTATCTCAACGACCTAATGGTTCACCACACAGAATTCACTTCCACCCAACGAAATAGTTGAAGTCACTAAGATGAACACGTTAGTTAACCGTCACAGAAAATTCTAACAAGCAAACCAGCTTCTAACAGGGCAAATTAAGCAGCACAAGCTCCTGATTCAATAGGCAATATTAGAAATAACTCAACCAGAATCCCAAAAGAAACCTCAACGAACTTAGTAGTTGAAAGCAATGGTCAGAATATTTCTTAGCAATTCAATTAGATGCACCCAACTGGAGGAAGCAATGTAAATAGCATAGAAACTTCCCAATTTAACAAACAAGTGCAATATTTCAGCTTACCCAAAATTTCAACAAATGGCTCCAGTCGGCCGGTCAAAAATCTTAATTCAAAATCAGAGGCATTTCAAATGAAAACGGCTTAGATATTGGAGCACTACACAACGCAGCCAACGCAGATAGAGGTACGCAAATTAAGGTCTAGTTAACTCCACCAGTACGCAACAGGTATACGGCAAATAGCACAATAATACGAAGGAAAATAGGCACAATTGCTAGACTGGTGCACCGCACAGTTAAGGCAGAAAACCCAATTGCCACTCCAATCTACTGACAAACGCCCCAAGTGATAATCCAATACATACCAAAAATTGGGGATTTAGTCCGCAAATACCTCTCCCCAGTGGCCGAATGAACGAAACTGGGGCAAGTAGTGGCTGAAGAAAAAGAGGCGCGGCAGTGGACGGAGAGCTGGTGGAGCGGGCGCGCGGGGTCGCAGCTGAAGGGAAAGCTGCGGGGTGGCCTGCGCGTGGTTGGTGAGCAGCGGCGGCGCACGAGCTGGTCGTCGCTGGCGGAGGCGCGAGGTGGGTGCTGCCTCTGGTGCTGCTGGCGGTAGCTCGTGGTGGAGGCATTGAGCAGCGGCGGCGTCGATGCTCCTCGTGGCCACGATGGATCGACGGCGAAGAGAAAGCTGGTGAGGGGAGAGCTAAGACAGAGGTGGTGACGCGCTGGGCGGCGGGTGGCAGCAGAGGAGATGCGGCGGACAGAGGTTCTGCGTCGAGCAAGAGGAAGAAACAAGGGTGAAGAGAGAAAGGAGAAAGAAAAAGAAAGAAGAAGAAAGAAAGAAAGAAAAAGAAAGAAAAAGAAAAAGAAAGAGAAATTGTTTTTTTTTTTATACTTTGAAAATCTAAGCTACGGTGAAACAAAAATTAAATTTTTTTTAAATTTTTTAATTTTTTTTTAATTTTAAAAAAAATATATATTTTTTTTTTTGAAATTTTTTTTTTCATTGGCAAATTTCATTTTCGAGATTCAAAAGCAGAGATAACCAACAATCAACAACCGTTCTTGAATTTTTTTAAATACTTATCTCTCCCGCGAACGTGACGTGGGCACGCCATGAAGGCACGGAATCTGGAACTCTCCATATGACATGACGCGGGCACGTCATGAGGGCAGGAGAGCTCTCTGACCGTGAGCTTTCTGTTCATCATGGCGCGGGCGCGCCGAGTCAGATAGACACCTACAACTCACCAAAAACGAAAATTTCAAATCTGAAACCAATCAAACTCAAGGAAAACATATTTAAACTATCACACGAAATCAAAACAAACAATCAAAAGAAATAATTGGGTTGCCTCCCAATGAGCGCCTTTCTTTAATGTCTTTGGCTAGACATTATCACGTTTTGTTCATGGAGGATAAAATCTTGTGGCTCGTCTTAATGCTTCATCCTCTATATAGTCCTGATAGCCCTCGTAAATAGAGTAATCCTTGAGCTCACGGGCTATGGTCTTCCCTGGACTAGTAAATGGCACCAAACAAGTCGATGATAATTTGCATTCTCCATTCACTCCTCCCTCACTTGCATTTATTGGTACAAGATATCTTGCCATCGTCACTCTTAATTTATTCCTGTCATGAAATTCAAAATTGTCTGGTATAATAAAGTCAATTTCATTAACAGGAATTGAAGAGTAAGAGTCAGGAGAATAGTGATGAAGGAGTGGAGGGGATGTCACCGCATTTGGAGATTGTTCACTGGATTCATTCACTTGAATGAGTTGATCCTGGAGTCTCATTTTTTGCACTTCAACTTCCTTTTCAACTGCATCTTTAAATCCGTTTCCTTGAAACTCTTGCAGTTCCATGTCATTTGGCCGGATAATTGCACTCTCATCTCCTTCAAGATTGATATTGGTTTGTGAGGGCAATTCTTCAAGGTGAGAAGCTAATCGCTCTATCCTGGATGTCAATTGACGCATTTGATCCGCCAGGTCGCGAAGGCTCGCTTGTGTCTCCTGATGAAATCGATTTAGGCTCGCTTGTGTCTCCTGATGAAATCGATTTGTATTAGCAATTAGTAATTCCATCATTTCTTCAAGAGACATACCTGACACGGAGGATGATTGCTGAGACTCTTGCTGTTGAAAATCCATTGGCCCCGTCGCATAATTAAAATTGGAATTATCCCACCATCCTTGATCATACCTGTTTGGATAAGGGTCATACCACGTTTGAAATCGAGATGAAAAATCTCCAAAAGTATCAATCAGAGCACTTAGATTATCTTGAAATGCGGGGCATGTGTCGGTTGAATAATTTGAGGCAAAATAAGTTTCACAATTTGCAACAGCCCATTGATCATTAGGAAAAACACGAGTCTCATAACCCCATTCAGGAATAAAGTCCAGTCTATCATCAAAATACGGAATGTTAGCAGCCATAAAAAAATAAAAAAAATAAGAGAAAAATAAATTTTAAAAAAATGAAAACAAGATAAACTCAAAAAGAAACAAATTAATCTGGCACCAGTCCCCGGCAACGGCGCCAAAAATTGACAGGGTGTCGAAACCTGTGCAATAATAAAACCTGCTCAAACTAAAGTTAATTTCTGTAGATAGTGGTGAGCAGGGTCGAATCCACAGGGACTGGGAGTAATTGTTTCTTTTTAAATTCACAGTGACAAGGGGGGTGTTTTTATGCAGAAGGTGACAATCAAAGAAATCCAAATAAAATTTAAGAAACTACTAAAAATTAAATAACAAATTACTAAAATCAAATGAGTGATAATTAAGGATCTAGCCAAGAAATAACTTCAGCAATGGTTCACCTAGTTGATCATTGAAGCAAAGGCAATTCTAGTTATTCATCAATAAATAGGTTATAACTACCAAACAAGCGATGGCAGTCAACCCTTCCTTACTGTGTCGGTGATCAAGGTACGCCCGTTAATCACTGCTCTAATTGAGAAATAATTCTATGTATGCCCATAGAATTTAATTCCCCAATTGCCTTACGTATTAGAGGAGCCCTATTCTAACCAAATAACGCACCGTATTCCCCTGACACAAACCCAATCATGCCAGTTATCACTATTTTGAGACAATTAAACAATTACGGATTTAATGTCCCAATTGACAGTAGATTATCAAATTAACTAATTATCCGGATCCAAGACAATCAATTAATTAAACAATCATAAGCACTGTAACCAGGGAATATGCGAATACCAATAAATAAAAGCAAAAGATAAAATTAAATCGATCTCACAATTTTAGGTAACCCAAAGCATCCGTTGTCCCTTGACTAGACAAAGGGAATTAGTTCATTTTTGGTGAACAAATCCCACGCAAAATTGGAACAAGAGTTGTCTGCTCATGCGAAGGAAGAAAACGAAACTGCTACAAGCTGAAAGGTAGAAAAGCTAACAGGAAAAAGTCAAGTACTAAAGCTAAGCTATCCTGCCATGCATAAGAAAAGTAAAAAGCAAAGCTCAAGGAAAAGTCAACAAGAAGCTCCTAAGCTACAGACGAAAGACTAAGCAAAGCCAGCCTTCCTTTCCTCTGCTGCCGTTCTCTTTCTTTTCTTTTTTTTCTTGTGTGCGGCGGCTCTCCTTGCGGAGGGCACTCCGGAGGAAGAAGAAGCTCTTTCAACCCTTCGTTCCTTTCCTCCTTTTATTCTATCTTCCGCAAATTACCAAAAAGGACTTGTGTCTCCTTGTTCCAAAAATACCCTGAATGCCTGCTACTTGAACTCTTTCCTGATAACTGTCAAATTGGCACTTATTATGGTATTTTCGTTCTACTCCCTGAAATATATGTAAATTACGAAAAATGAGTAGAATCTAATAATTAATTCACATCAGGTCAGGTAATAGGGAAAATTAATAATAAAATAAATGATAAAATTGCAACCTATCAATTCTCATTGACTGTGGGAGCCCTCACAACTTTTTGCACCCTGAGGTGGTGAAAAAGTTTGGTCTTAAGACAGTACAGGTGGATCCGGTGAAGGTAGTAGTAGCTGATGGAAACGCTCTCACGACTACTAGTATCTGTCTGAAATTCCGGTGGAAAATGCAGAGGCAAGATTTTGAAGGAGACGTATTAATTTTGCCTGTTGGTGGCTGCGAAGTGGTATTGGGAATGCAATTGCTCTCCACGATAGGAGATGTCAAATGGAACTTTGCGGAGCTAAAAATGGAATTTATGCATAGGGGCAACAGGGTCGCATTACGGGGGTCCAAGCAGCAAGCTACCCAACTAATTCCAAAGAAGCAGATGTAAAGACTTTTGAGTAAACCTGAGCAGATTGAATCAGCCCAGCTATGCTTTATTTCGGTACAGCAGTTGGGGAACACGGAGGTGAAGCCGCCGAGCTACTTGTCTATGGAAAAGGACACAAAGGTAACTCATTTCCAGTCTCAGCTTGACTCAATGTTGCGTAAATATCAGGAGGTGTTTGAAGAGCCTAATGACTTACCCCCTGTTAGAGCACGTGATCATAGAATTTTCCTTAAAGAAGGGGCACAACCCATCAATGTCAGACCCTATCGCTACCCCACATTTCAGAAGGGAGAGATTGAGAAGTTGGTGAGAGAGATGTTGAGTAGCGGCATTATAAGGCCTAGCAATAGCCCTTTTTCATCCCCAGTAGTCTTAGTCAAAAAAAAGGACGGCACATGGAGAATGTGTGTGGACTATAGGTGTCGCGCCCCATTTTTTACAAGAAAAATAAATAAATGGTTTGAAAGTGAATTTTTGATTTGAAAAATGAATTTTGATTTATAAAGAAATTGGGTCTAAAATGGGACATGAAAATGCGACGGTTTAACCCAAAAATATAGTTTAAAAAGGGTTTATCGAATGAAAAATGGAGTCGCCACTTGGTATAGAGTTGAGGTGTACCAAGTCACCTAAAAATGAATTTTTTTTTTTAAAGGAAAAGTTAGAAAGAAACCCCTTTTAAACGACTCCTAGTCTACATAAACCAACGAAAAAGGTTCGGGAGTCACATTTGACGAAGGGGAAGGCAAGGATAAAAATCCAAGGCACCCCTTCGACCTAGCCAAGGCTAGTTGCGCGATTTAGTCAAAGATTTTCTTGTTTTAACCAAAGCATTTATCACATTTGGATGCACTATATGAATGCAAGACCTAGACCTAGGGGGACATCGGGGGGCAAAATTTCTCTTCAAAGCTTGAATGGTGCCAATCACATTAATTGTGATGCCCAATAATGACTCTTTGGAGAGGTCACGAATGATGCACAAATATGAGACTCTAAGAAAAGGAAAAGAATAAAATAATTATAGAAATATACATGTCTTAAAGGAATGCATCATGTCGGGTACGGGGGACTAATGTTCGTGACTCAATTTTCCCTTTTAATAGAGGGAATACGAGCGTGCTAAGGCTAGAAAGCCAAACTCGTCAGTATCCCATATCTATGGGTTTCCCTAATCTAATCAAGCAAATGCACTACCCTAATCCTAAATCTAAAAATGAAATGCAAGTCTAATGTTATGTAACATACAAAGGGGCATATATAGATAGGGAAATTAGGGAATAGGGGATATAAATAGAAAGGAATATGGGACAAAGGACGTACATATATAAGAAAGTGTCATGCAACATGGTTACGCCCTAAAAAGTGAAAACATGCATGAGATGGAGTGATTTTATCATGCAATCATGATCTAACGCGCGAAGGGCTCCTAAGGATCTAGCATTGGACTAGCCCACATCTACGCTCTCTCGCAAGCATTGGACTTGCAAGAGCTCGAGTGGACAACCATGACTAGCATTGGACTAGCCACGGTTACGTGCATTTGCATCCATCATACACACATATAAGTAATGTGCATAATTAAAGCAAGTAGACATGTGAGCACGTAATTCACATAACACATAAGCATGCATATCTAGATGCCAAAACCTAAGAAAACGGTTAAATACATGGCACCTAAGCATGCACGACATATAAGGCAATTAAGGCCCTAACTATTACATTTTTAGGGGGGAAGGCCTACTACAATCTAAGAGGGGAAACGAAAAATAAATGAAATAAACCTAACTATTACAACTTGGCATTCAAGTGCCTCCCAAATGATAAAATTTGAACTAAAATTAAAGCAAAAACTAAGCAATTAAGAAATTAATAAAGTGAAATGAAATAAAACACTTAAAGTCATGCAATTGCTCACGTAAGACACACATACGCACGTAGGGTCAAATAGAGTCAAAAAATAAAGGATAGAGTGTACCTCCCTCGCAATGGTAAACAAATGAAGGAAAAACGGCTTCAAAACAATAAAAAAGGTCAAGGTACCACTTTAATTAAGAAAAATTAAAAGAAATGTGCAAAACAAAGCTCACTTGATCATAAAGCCCCTAAAGTCATGACTTAAGTGCAATTGAAATAAAGCATAGTAATTAATTGAAACAAACAAACAATGAAGTTGTAAAATTAAAACTACCAAGGGCCAAATTGAGGAGATTATTCAATTGATTGGGTCATAGCAGCATGAGTTAGAAGCCAAGGGGTCAAAGTGCAATTTTGGGAATTTTTTTTCATGCAACCCATGCAATCCACGAAGAAAAAAAAACAAACTTCTGCAACACTTTGCTCTTAAGTTTTCAGCAGCCAAAACGAAATCTGAACGTAGCTTGCTTTCAAATTCAGATTTCAAACCCAAACACATAGCTTTAAACTAGACACAAGCTACATACTCTCCATTATCCAAATAGGCAGCAAATCTTAGGAAGATTTCATGTAAAATTCTGGAAAAACATGCAAAACATTGGAAGAAACAAAAACTGCTGCAACTATTTCATCAACCCGGACAGGCTGCTGGGAATTTTCCTACACCTCTCTTTGCTACTCTCTGCAATCTGCTGCGCTTTGTTACCAACCAACAAACATCAACTTCGAATCAACAAACCACAAGATACAAACACCCCACTTATCAGGCAAACCAAACTACTCCACCTTTAACGCAGAATCAAAGCAGAAAAACTGGGATGATAGCTGTCGGGGATACCAGAAATAAAAGCAAAAGAAAGAAACAAAAGTGCAGCAAGCAATCTGTAACTTTACAGCTTATTAACAACCCAAAGAGCTTTGCTTTAGACTCCAGAAAAACATGATAAAACACTGGATTGAACAAGCAAACAAATAACCCATTCAAAGCTCATTCTAAGCTACATTCGTTTCAGTTCTCCTTCTCAATTTTAGTTATTTTTTCCGCCACTTCATCATCCAGCTAGGATGTCTGTGTGAAAATAAGTCGAGCCAAACCTACTGATTCCCTTAACCAAACCAAATGCTATAACCCCCGAAGCCACATTGTTAATCTTAACTAAGATACAATTTGTCCATTCCCAGCAGATTCAATGGTGCAACTGAAACATGAAAACGCAGCAGAGATCGAAAGAAAGAATCTTGCGCTAGCCATGTACATGGAAAACCAGTCAAACAACAAACAAGTCTCGAACTTCAAACAACCCAAGAGCTGAAGCAACCAAGAAAAATAACTTTATGTTCGTTCAACGGATTTTCAACAAAACATCCAACCCATTGGGCTGCCGTAAGCAGTAAAACAGCGAAGTATATTTATGAATAGAACGTAGCAAAAATCTTTGGCAGATTCGATGAAGATCTGGGTGTGTGCGGGAAGTAAAAGACGAAAAGAAATTACCTTTGATGTCTTTCAGAATCTACTGAACGAAGAACGGCTGACAAGAGTGCATTCGGATGAAGCTTTGCTGGCGGTCATGGCAGATTCCAACGACGTGATGGCGGATGCGATTCCTTTCCTCCTCTGCTTTTCATTTCCGCCAAACCTTCCTATTTTCCATTGCTGTTCCTTCTTGTTTTGCAGCTCACGGCCTCCCTTCTTGCTCTCTTTTCTGCTCAGCCGAGAGCTCTCTCTCTCTTGGTACCGTAGCTTCTTCTTCCTTTTCTTTCCTTAGCCTAAGCTCTCTCTCTCTTTCACACCCCCTTTCTCTCTAGTTCCCCTAGAAATCTATCTTTTTGCCCTTAGCCGTCAGCCCTCAGATTTCTTACCTCCTCCTCTCACTCAGCCGCCATTCGTTCCTCAGTTGTTACCCCAGACTTCCGCTCGGTCCTCAGCAGTCACTCACCTCCTTCACTCTTTAACCCTAGCTGCCAGTTTTTCTTTTCTTTTCCTCGGCTCTTTCCTCCTCTTTTTCACTCACCCCAAGCTCTCTCTCTTCCCTTTTTCTCCCGTTTCTTTCCGGTGTCTCCCTTACGTTCCAACCCTCGGCCCCCTTTTTTTCTTTCTTTTGGTTGCGGCTCTATCTCAGCCTTTTATATCAAGTAGGAAAAACCCTAAACCCTCATTTCAATGGTCACAAGCAAACCTCAGCTCCAACCTTCTCCTTGGCCATCCGATTGAACTCTTGCATAAAACAACTTTTTTTTCTTTTTTTCAGTTAATCACTAATAAGTAAAATCGAATAAAAGGAGCAAAACTAGGCACAAAATAAAATGCTAAACTTTTCTTCTTTTTTCTTTTTTTTTAATTTATATTATTTTTTATTAAATAAAACTTAATTAATAATGATGAACCAAATAAATAAAGAAAAATAACAATTTAAATAAAATCAGATAAAATGAACAAAACTATGAATAAAAGATAAAAACAAAATGCTAATAATTTTTCTTCTCTTCTTTTTTTCCGAAAAATTCTATGCTAAAATGACTTAAAACAAAAATAAAAGACTAAAAATAAATAAAAACTAACATGAAAAATAAAAATAATAGTAAATAAAAATACACTAAAAATTTGGTGTCTACAATAGGGAATTGAATAAGGCAACTATAAAGGATAAATTCCCCATACCGCTTATTGAAGAGTTGTTGAATGAGTTGTTTGGAGCTGTTATTTTTACCAATTTAGACTTACGATCAGGCTACCATCAAATCCGAATACATTCGGATGACATTTCTAAAACTGCGTTTCGAACCCATAATAGTCATTACGAATTCATGGTAATGCCGTTTGGGTTAACCAACGCCCCGTCAACCTTTCAAAGCCTTATGAACGATATTTTTAGACCATTCCTGAGGAAGTTTCTATTGGTATTTTTCGATGACATCTTAATCTATAGCACGTCTGGGAGTGAGCATTTGCGGCATTTGGGCTTGGTATTTGACACTTTGGTCCAATACCAGTTTAAGGTGAAGAGAAGTAAATGGTCGTTTGCCTCTCCCCAAATCGAATATTTGGGACACCTGATTTCGGTTACCGGAGTGAGTGCAGACCCACAGAAGATCGCTTGTATTCAGCAATGGCCTACGCCTGTAACTATCAAGGAGTTACGAGGATTTTTGGGGTTAACGGGCTACTATCGCAGATTTGTTCGAGAATATGGTAAATTGGCACGTCCCTTGACTGACCTCCTGAAGAAGAATGCTTTCTGTTGGCACGAGGGAGCAACTAAAACTTTCAACCAGTTAAAGGCAGCGATGTCGTCACCACCTGTGTTGGCTCTTCCAGATTTCTCAAGGTAATTTGTAGTAGAAACGAATGCTTCTAACACTGAAATTGGCGCGGTTCTGCTACAACAGGGCAAACCCATAGCATTTTTTAGCAAGGCACTAGCGGTTCGACATCAAGGGCTGTCGGTGTATGAGAAGGAGGTGTTGGCTGTGGTGAATGCCGTGCAAAAATGGCGACCATATCTGCTATGGGGCATTCCATCATCAAGACAGATCATCAAAGTCTCAAGTACCTGATGGATCAAAAGATTTCTACGCCTAGCCAACAGAAGTGGGTGTCCAAACTTATGGGATACGACTACAAGGTGCAATATAAGAAAGGTAGCGAGAATGTCACCGCAGATGCGTTGTCCAGATAACCACACTTGTCCGCGACCTGTCACTCCATTAGTGGGATCTCCATCGCCCTTATGACTTGGATAGAGCAATCCTGGAAGGATGACCCCAAGCTTCAGGATATTATCCAACAGCTTTCTTCGGGGAATGTCTCGAAATACAAACACTACAGTTGGGATCAGCAGCAGCTACGAAGAAAAGGGAGGCTGGTCGTAGGAGCTGAAACGCCACTAAAAAAGGAGTTGGTCGAACTATGGCACTCCAGTCCCTTTGGAGGCCATTCTGGTATCCTAGTTACGTACCAAAAGTTGAAGGGCACCTTCTACTGGAAGCATATGTACGAGGATGTCTATGATTTTTTCACAACTTGCGACACTTGCCAGCGCCATAAATCTAACCTCTCGACATATCCGGGTTTACTACAACCCCTGCCTGTGCCTGAGCATGTTTGGTTTGACATCTCAATGGATTTCATTGAGGGTCTCCTGAAGTCCCATGGCAAGCAGGTCATATTGGTGGTGGTGGACAGATTGAGCAAATACGCTCATTTCTGTGGGTTATCACATCCCTACACTGCCTTGGATGTTGCCCAATCATTTCTAGATCATATCTTCAAGTTACATGGCCTGCCGCATACTATCGTAAGTGACAGAGACTCCATTTTTCTCAGTCAATTCTGGAGGGAGTTGTTCAAACTCCTAAAGGTTCAGTTGCAATTTTCGAGTTCTTATCATCCGCAGACGGATGGACAAACTGAGGTGGTGAACAGGTGTTTAGAGAGTTATCTCCGCTGCATGACAAGTGACTATCCCAAGGCTTGGTACTCCTGGTTGCCTTTGGCGGAGTACTGGTACAATACTAATTTTCATTCGGCCATCAAGACAACCCCATTTCAGGTGGTTTATGGTCAAGCACCACCTGTGCATACCCCCTACTTGCCTGGTTCAGCTACAGTGGATGCGGTGGACAGGAACCTAGCTGCTAGGGAGAGGGCATTGCACACACTCAAGCATCACCTCAAGACTACTCAGCACCGAATGAAACACCTGGCGGATAAACACAGGTCGGATAGGGAATTTCAGGTCGGTGACTTGGTGTATGTGAAGCTACAACCGTACAGATAGCATTCTCTCAAGCCTTCCAGCTGCCAAAACCTCCCGATACTTTGGTCCTTTTCCGGTTGTGGAAAGAATAGGGAAGGTGGCGTATAGATTGCAGCTACCTACTCATGCCAAGATTCATTCGACGTTTCATGTCTCATTGCTCAAGAAGAAAGTAGGCCCGCAACCTGTCACACCCCATTTACCCGAGAATACCATGGATCAGGGCCACTTACTGTTGGAGCCAGTTGCTATTTTGGACAGAAGGTTGGTTAAACGTGGGAATCAGGCGGCTACTCAGGTCTTAGTACAGTGGAGCAACTCTTTCCCTGAAGACGCGACATGGGAGTTTTGGTATGATTTGCACCAGCGGATTCCTGCTTTCAGTCCTTGAGGACAAGGACTTTTTCGAGGGGAAGCATCTGATACATAGGAATAGGCATGCAAATGTCTGTTACGTAGGAATAGGCATGCAAATGTAATTTCTGCATTCTAGGAGGAGCAATGTTGTAATTCCCATATTACGATCACTTGTGGAGCAAGTTTAGCAGAGGCAGTCACATGGACTAGTTAGTTAGTCAATTGTAACTAATTCCATGTAATGAAGTCGGTGAAGGCCGCAAGAATAAAAGGGCCAGAGGGAAAGAGAGAAAGCATTCATTCATTCTGTGAAACATCTTGATTCTTTCCAACTCTCTTGTACTTTCTCTGGGTTAATAAAAGCAACACTTTACTATCTCCGAGAAATGTTCTTCGTTCTATATCATTTCTCCTGCTGTAGAGTTTGATCTTTTCTGTCTTCTGTATCACTAGCTCAGAAGAAAAACACAGAAGAAAGAAAAAAAAATCCGAGGCTCCATTGAGGTATTTCCTTTTCCTTTTTATTTTTAGTTTTTTTTCTTAATTAGTTATATTGAATTGTATATGTGGTTGCTTTGTTTGTATTTTCATTTTTGCTGGTTTTATGGGTTGTTGGATTACTGAATTTTTGGATAGGTCATGAACAAAACTAGTAAAAGAAGAATGATTTTTATATATGCATGCTACATGTTTGATAAAAGGCCAAAATAAAAAATATGAAATTTAGGGGACTGTTTTGATTTATTTTAGCCCTTTTATGTTGTTTTCTTGTCAAATTAAAATCATAGTTGTATTGTAGAGGTTGTAAAGAGTGTTGTAATATATTTTTAGTGAAAGATAGGGTGATTTAAAAAAAATAAAAAATCGCGGCTGTTTTGGCATTTTGGCCACCTTGGGATCATTTTTGGCAAAAACTAATTCCGGAAATGGAATCTAGGCGGAAAATAGAGTGAGGGGGTGTATTTTGAGAATTCTTGACAATAGGAAAATTTGTCGGTGGTCGGCGGCGGTTGCCATGGCCACCAGCTGAAGCAAGCTTCAGCCAGTTGAAGAAGAGGAGAAGGAAACAGATGAGAAACAAAAGAAAAGAAAAGAAAAGAAAAGAAAAAAAATAAAATAATGGGCTAATTTTTTTTTTTTATCGTGGTAGGTTGGTGATTATTTTTGATTGAGTTTTGGGTATAGATTTTGGTTGTTTGTTTTGGATTTTTTTGGCTTGGGATAAGAGATCAAAGCTCATCAGTTTTATTGGTTAATTTTTGGGTCGAAATAATAGATTGGTCTGCTCATTTCCTTTGGATTTCGGCTGGGCTTAGGTAGTATTCGGCCCACTGAAATAAAAATGATGGCCCAATGGCCTTTTGCTTGCCCAAGTCAGAAACGAATTTTATACATTAGCCCCTGGTCTTTGGAGTAATTTCACTGTGGCCCCGAACATTTTAGGTCTTTTTTGATTAGGTCCTTAAAATAATTGCATTTTGGTCCCTGAATTTTATCTTTTTAATTTTGACCCCTAAACTTTGGAAAAATTATATTTTTTACCTCAAAAGTTTTCAAAATTTGCAATTCAATCCCTAATGAATTTTGACTCTCTTTATCATGATTGTTTTTTTTTTCTCTAATAGCTGATTATGTTATTTCTGAATATATTTAATTTGTAATTTTTAGATGTTCCTAAATTTCTTTGCATTTGACATATTAGGATGAATTTATTATTATTATTATTATTATTTTCAATTAAATTGGTGCCATGATCCCTTTGTTCATTTTTGAGTATAAATAGAGTCATGTAACTCCATTAGGATACCAATTCAAGGGAGGTACACTCTTTCCCTTATTTTGATTTTTACTTGACCTTATATGCCCCTATGTGAACTTATGTGTGAAATCGCATTTTATTTATTTATTTATTCATTTAGTTACTTTATTTGTTTTAATTTTATATATTTATTTTAATTTAATTTGTAATTATTTGGGAAGGCATTTAAATGCCAAAATTGTAATAGCTAGGTATTTATTTTAATTATTTATTTTATTTCCCCTTTTAGATTGTAGTAGGCCACCCCTCAAATGTAATAGTGAGGATTTTATATTTGTTTTGTGTGTTTTTGCATGTTTATGTGCTATGTGTTACCGCTTTCTTAGGGTTTTGCATCTAAATATCATGATTATGTGTTATGTGTATATGTGATTCATGTGTTACTTGCTTTTATTATGTTTTATATGATTTATTTGATTATAATAAATGTATGACGTCACCACACTAGTCCAACGCTAATTGTGGCTTTTCCCTCCGTTTACTTGCTAGTCCAACGCTAGTAAAGATTTTTAGAAATGGACTAGTCTAATGTTAGACTCTTAGATTGTCCATACATTAGATTCATTTTTGTATGATATTCATTACATTTTCATGCATATTTTATTTTTTAGAATCTTTTTCCATTTGCATGATATTCCTTATTATCTATTATCCCCTTATCATCTATATGTGTTAATCATAACATTTAGAAATTACATCTCATTTAAGCTAGTTCATTTGATTGTTCATATTAGGAGAATTATTCTTTGAACATGGATATGGGTGATTATAACTCTTTAGTTTAAATACTCCATTAATCTTTGTGTAAGAAAATTATGTCATGAGTTTTCGTCTCCTGTACCCATTATGTTGCATTCCTTTTTCTTTGATCACTTATACCTTATGTATATAATTTAATTTTCTTTTCTTTTCTTTTGATTTCATCATTTGCATATTCGTGACCCCTTCAAAGAATTATTTTGGCCTTCGCAATTAATGCGATTGGTATCAATTAAACTCTTGAATGGATATTATTTTGTTCTTGTCGATATTTTTATTTGCATCCATATAGGAAGCATCCAGATGTGATAAATTTAAGGGTTAGATTAAGAAAATTTTGACTAAACCACGCAACTAGCTTAGACTAGGCTGAAAGGGTGCCTTAGATTTGAGTCAATTGAACCTTTGTCTTCCCTTTCTTCAACCGTGACTCCCGAACTCATTTTCTCTTGTTTTCAAAAAGCTGGAGTTGTCTAAAAGGATTTTATTTTATTTTATTTTATTAAAAATATTTTTGGGTGACTTGGTACACCAAAACTCAATACCAAGTGGCGACTCTTATTTTTTCTTAAAAACCCTTTTTTAGACTAAATTTTGGACCCAAATTGTCACATTTTTTAAAGTCCCATTTTAGGTCCTTTTTCACTTATTTTAAAATAATATCTTTTATAAATACATTATTTTTTTCCCATCGCGGAAAAATGGGGCGCGACAACTTGGCGACTCCATTGGGAGGTTAGAGAGTTCAAGCAGTTGGTTTAGTTGTCTTTTCTCTTTTTAACCTTTTTTTTTATCATATTTGGATGTTTTAGGTTGCATTTTTCTTTTTAGGATGTTTTGCATTTCACACTCGTATTCGTTCCTCGTCTTTCGTGTATGTGATGAATGGTTTATTTATTTACTTTTGTGTATTTACTTAATCGTATCGCGCTTTGCATTTGGGGTGGGGAATATTACCTTAGTGCCTTCACGTGCATTTAATGTTAATCCCGCCCCTCCAAATGGAACACTTTCATACGTGCATATGCTTTACTTTAAACCTTCATTTATTTTTCTTTTAGTGGCTTGTCACGCCACTCCACTCTAGTAGGATTAGGTGATCTACTTGGACATGTGATTGTGACACGATGTGTGCGTAGTATGATCTGAGGGGTCACTCAATTTTTCGCTTTAAACTTTGGGTTAATAGCCTTCTGCTTATGGTCGAAAGTTGAGGATTATTTGATAGATTCACTCAAACACGTAGCCGTGACACGATGTGTGCGTAGCGGTGTTTGGGGAATCACTCGAGCCACCGACAAAGGGTCTCGGAATTGACGACCCTTGGCCATGAGTCTGAAGGTTTGGGGACCTGAGGTTATCAAGTCTAGATGCATTAGTGAGCCAATGCCTCATGCATCCATAGTAGTTTACCTAAGATAGAGTCTGCCTTATCCAATTAGGGACACGATTTACGAGGGGAGGGATCCCACCTCTTTTTCATTATTTGTTTAATGTTTTGTATTGCTTTTATGTGTTATGTGTTGAACTAACATTTCTTTGTTTCTCATCTTTTGCATTCACAAATGTTAGGAATAAAAGATCTGGCATGATCCTCTTTATAGAGCCTACCTTCTTAGATAGGCTATCGCACGTTTAAAGATTTCGATATTGCATTTATAGATTAGTAGATGCATATCATTTTAGGCCTATCCTGGCATAAAGGGTTCCTTAGGTCACGTTTCATTTCAAATTGCATATTTAATTGTTTTAATAAATTGGCATCATGCACAAGCTTTAGAGGGAATGTCATTTAGGGGATACCACGATAGGAATAGACCACCTTGCGTCTCGGATAAGTAATCCAATGAGACTTGCACGTCTATATTTCTTGTATCATCCAAAGGGGTAGTGCACAAGATAAGGTAGGATTCGATCCCTTCCGCAATAACGACACGGAGAATGATGGGACAATTTTGCGCATTAGAAGATGAGCATCTAGCAATCATTTTTTGGCCATTTTAACATGGTTGGTAAAAATTTCTTGCGTAAAGGACATTAATTTGAAGGAATTCATAAATAAATTCTTTATTGTTGAGATGGTAAATATATTGAAGCCAAATCTTGATTTTAAAAGGCTCATAGACTGATGTATTGCAATGAATATTTTGAAATCATCAATGGGTAGACAATTCAATCGATTTTTGAATAAACCATCAATTCCATTTAATCTATTTGATCAATTTATTTATCAATTTCATCCAATTCATTTTATCAATTCATTCATTTTTAGGATAATTTAGTCATTTTCAAATAAATCATCAATTCAATCCATTCATTCATTTTTAGGACAATCCATTCAATTTTGAATAAATTATCAATTTTATTCAATTCATTTGACCATTTTACCCTTTTTTTAAGGTGATCTAGTTAATTTTGAATAAATCATCAATTTCATCCAATCCATTTGACCAATTAGGATTTCAATGTCAAATTGTAAAATTGGAAAACCTAGTTGATTTTGAGAAAATCATCCATTGTATCCAGCCATTTGATCTATCGGGACTTCGATCCATGCTTCATGAGTAATTTTGTCAATAAATTTCAATCTCTCCGATAGAAAGCTCTTTAAGGTCAAATCGGTGTGTTTTTACAAATTCTTGTATCGATCAAAGTAACCAACCCATTCGGACTTTGTCCTCATGTTGTTAGGACAAATGTCTGTTGACACTCCAATTGACCAAATTTTTTTTAAATTATTTTTCACTCAAATGTCAATAAGTTGATCGGATTCAGCAGGTATTGTATAGTGCCTATTTTAGAGGATTGCATTCTTATTTTAGACCTACCCTTGGCACAAAAAGGGCTCCCCAATAGGACATGCATCCGAATTACCTCAATATATACTAATTCATGTTTTTTTTTCTCTTTTTTCTTTGTCCTTTTCTTTCTTTTTAACAGTAGTTAAGCAAAAAGGGAATCTAAATAGGATTTTTCCTAAATTTTCAGGTAATTGTGAATATAGCTATAAGAAAAGCCCCATCGTTACACGATCTCGCAACCAAGTTTTGAGAAACCGTGTAAACATGAGTGCACATCCGGAATCATCTGACAGATCACCTACAGCCGATACTGCAAATTTGGGAGTTCAATTGAGTGGGATGTTGAGCAAATTCAATGAATTGAGCGAAGAAATGGCAACCTAAAAGCGCATGATTGACCAAATGGTTGCTAGCAGTGGCGGCATCCAACACAATCCCATGTCTATCAACCAACCTGAAATAGAACACCAAACACCTCTTCTGTCCCATACCCAAGTTAATTTTGCACCGTTCTTGGCAGACATACCTGAAGAGACTCTCACCCACCCCACTCCTAATTTTTCACGTGCTTACCCCCGTAACATCCAAGTCAACTCGGCCAGTATTCAAATACCTCAGAATTGCCCAGACTCTCAAGTAGACATTCTTGTTGGATGCTGTTATGCAAAGGAGAAAAAGAAAAATAGAAATAGGAAGAGTTTTGGTGAAAATTTTTTTTTACCCTTCCTAGCACACGACGTGGGCACTTCATGATGATAGGAACCCTTTTGATTATAACTCATTGAATTGAAAGTTACCACATGCCTTGTTAATGCGGGCACGTCATGTCGGCCAGTCTGCTCCAAAATTGAAATTGGAGCTCTCCAGACGAGTTGACGTGGGCACATCAAGATAGTAGGAACTCTTCTGATGAAGAACATGAGAATGTGCACATTACTATGTGCCATGTTGACGCGGGTATGTCATATCGGGAGGACGTCTACTAATCATCAAAGATAGAAAATTAAGCCACCAATGTGAAAAATCTAAGGGAAATTTATTGAAACGCATAATAAAAATTAACAAACAACTAAAAAAATGAATTGGGTTGTCTCCTAATAAGCACCTTTCTTTAACGTCTTTAGCTAGACATTAAGCATCACTTTTCAATCTGGATGTAATTCAAATTTTCTTTCAATTGGTGACATTCCTCAAGGATCCAAATAGCTATTGAGTGCAACCATCTTCTTTAATTTTCTACTCATAATTTTCACCTCATAAATTGCTTTCATCCCATGATACTTGTTCGCAATAAATTTGAATTTACCCCTACAATCAAATTCAGAAAATTCTTGCATAGAGGGATTAGTAGCATGATTGGCAAACATAGAATGAGAGTTAATAGGATATTTCATTGTATCAAATATATTAAAATGGACTATTTCTCTATCAAATTCCATTGTAAAAGTATCCTTACTAACATCAATCTTAGTTTGGATAGTACTTAAGAAGGGCCTTCCTAATATAATAGGTGATGGATTTGGAGCACTTCTATCATCCATGTAAAGCACACAAAAATCAGCAGGAAAAATTAATCCATCTACTTGCACTAAAATGTCTTCAACTACCCCATTCGGATAAGCAAATATACGATCAACCAATTAAATTATTATTCCTGTTTCTTTCAAAGGTCCTAAATTTAGGAAATCAAAAGTTGATTTAGGCATTACGTTAATAGAATCCCCTAAATCTAGTATGGTATTTTTAATCTTAGAATGTCCAATCTTACAGGAGATAGTAAACATACCTTGATCCCCACATTTAGGTGGTAGTTTTCTTTGTAAAATCGTTAAGACGTTCTCACTGGCCATAATTTGTTCATTCCCTCTCAATTTCTTCTTGTTGACGCACAAGTTTTTCAAGAATTTAGTGTATTTTAGCACTTGCTTGATCGCGTCCAACAAAGGGATATTGATTGCCATATTTTGAAACATCTCTAGAATCTCCTTTTTCTTATCTTGCTTCTTGGGTTTCTCTAACCTGCTCGAAAAAGGCGATAGGTTAGTTCCAACTTTAATTATAGAATTAGAAATTACCTTTGGATTCATGCTTCTCATTCCTTCCTCCTCAAGTTCTTTTTCAATTCGATATTCATTTTTATCCTTCGGAGTCACGAGTTCAGATTCCTTAACTTCTCTTCCACTCCTCAAAGTCATGGTGCTTACATACTTTGGGTTCATTTCGGGTTGAGATGACAATTTTCTTTGACCTTGGGATTCTAGATGGTTAATTGATATCACTATCTGACTTATTTGATTTCGTATCTCCTGTATGTCAGAGTCTATTTTTTACTGATGCTGACCAGCACTTGCAGCTAATTGTTTTACCAGCTCTTGCAAAGAAGGACCCGAATCGAAAGAGAAAGATTGTGGTCGGGATTGGTACTGTTGTTGGTACCCTTGCTGTCTATTTGGTATGAAATTTGATTATCTATTTCCTCCATAGTTCAGGTTCGGATGATCCCTCCAACCTGGGTTATATGTGTGAGAATATTGATCATACTGCTCTCTTGGCGCGAGCACGTGACTAACCATATTTACCTGTTTTACTCCTTCATCTTGTAACACTGGGCACGAATATGTGGGATGACTCGTATCCTTACAAATACCACATGTTTTGGCCTGTTGCAAACTGCCTACAGCCAACTATCGAATAACAGAAGTTAATTCAGATAATTGTTGTTGAATTGATGAGATATTTACCTCATTTACTCGATGAGTATAGACATCCTCTCTTGTGCCAAATTGTTGAGAATTTTTTGCCATCCTTTCTATAAATTTCCAAGCTTCTTAGGGGGTCTTATTCACCAAAGCACCTCTACTAGCAACATCTATAAATTTCTATCTGTATATAGCAAACCTTCATAGAAATATTGAATCAGGAGGTACTCGCTAATCTGGTGTTAGGGGAATCTAGTATACAATTTCTTGAATCTATCCCAGTAGTCATAGAGAGACACTTCCAGATGCTATGTAATGCCATATATTTCCTTCCTCAAACTGGAGACTTTAGATGCAGGGAAATATTTTTCCAAAAATTTCTTCTCCCAGGTTGTTATACTACCTGGTGATAGATAATACAACTAATCTTTTGTTGTATCCTTGAGGGAAAAGGAAAATGCTCGTATTTTTATCTGCTCCTCAGTAATCCCTGTGGGGTTTCATACTTCTGCACACTACATCAAATTCTTGCAAGTGTTTGTAGGGCTCCTCACCTGAAAAACCATGAAAAAAAGGTAAAAGGTGAATTAAACCAGACTTTAATTCAAAAGAGGTATTATCATCTAAATTTGGAAAGGTAATGCATAATGGTTGCTGATTTAAGTTTGGAGCAGCCAACTCCCTTAAAGTTTGAGCACTAGCCATTTCGACATTTTCTTGATTAGAATCACTCGAGGCGGCACTATGCACAGTCTTTTCTATCTCAAGATCGAAAATTAATTCACCTGTACAAGAGGAACGGGGCATAAAATTGAAAAAATTACCAAAAATTTGAAAATAAAGTGAACTCAAAAAGAAATAAATTAACTAACACCAATCCCCGACAACGGCACCAAAAATTGACAGCTTGTCGAACCTATACAATAATAAAAACCTATTCAAATAAAGTATGAATTTTGTATACAATGGTAAGCATGGTCGAATCTATAGGAATTAGGAAAATTCTTTCTATTTGAGTTCAAAGTATAGGGGGATTTTTATAAAAATATGAATATTAAAAAAATCAAATAAAAAGGCCTAACTAATAATTTACTAGAAATTAAACAATAATAAATAAACTTTAGCCAAGAAATAACTTCGAAAATGGTTCACTCCATTGATCATAGATGCAATAATAATTTACTGATAAACAAGTTATAACTACCAAACAAGCGATAATAATCAATTTCTTCTTACTATATCGGTGATTAATGTACGACCGTTAATCACTTCCCTAATCAAGAAATAACCCTAGGTACGACCATAGAATTTAATTTTCTAATTGCCTTAAGAATTAGAGAAACCCTGTTCTAACTAAATAACACTCTACAAGAGTTATTTTAAGTTAGCTCATACGCTCCCCTAGCATAAATCCAATCATGCTAGTCACCACTAATTTAAAGCAATTAAACAATTACGGATTTAACTGCTCTAACTAGTTTTAGATTATTAGATTAATTAAATATCGAGCGCCCTTGATATTCAAACAAAATAATAACCATAAGAAATAAAATCAGAGAACATACGAATACTAGTAAATAAAAGAAATAAAAATAATCAATTTGATCCTACAATTTTAGATGAACCAAATCCTCCGTTGTTCCTTGACTAGAAAAGAAAACTAGTTGTACATCATTGAGAAGAAACCGCGCGAGTTCATTGAGAACCTTCGCATAAGCGTTCGATAAAGAAAACTAACTAAGAAGAAAAGACAGCCAAGCGGCTGCTGTTTCCCTGCAAAGAGTCACGGTCCTCTACCCCCTAGATTGTTCCCTGGCCGAGGTATTAATCAAAATAGGAATCTGGCTTTCTTTATCGTTTCTTAATCGAGTCTAATACTTTGGTCGTCCATTGGCCAACCAAAAATAGAATTCTAATTGCAAAAGGAAATTTCTCCAACTAATGCAAATTGTTCCCTAATAAAATGTCTAAGAAACATGGTAATTTCCTAATCTTCCGCCAATAATCCACATAGACTCCATTTTGAATTGGAAAACTCTTGAAAAATCACCTCTATTAACACTTTTTGCTCCACCTTCCTACAATTAACACTAAATACCAAATATAAGTAGAATCCATTAATTAACACAATATTTGGTAAAATAAAGGAGCCAAATAACCATAAAATTAATGACAAAAATACAACATATAAAAAATATACAAAAGCCCCCTGTGGTTAAGCTAACTTGTGAAAAAATCCGTTATTGTTTCAAATCATATAGTTCAGCCCCTTGTGGTTTAAACTAATTTGAAATAGTAATGGAAATCATCAAAACTAATGGAGGTGAACAAAATGACACAATTACCTTAATATATATAAGCTAAAAATGACTTTCCAACAACTATCATAATTAAGCAAATTCACGAAAAAACCTCTTGTGAGTTAACCAACCTATGGAAAGACCCCATTATAGTTACCTATTACTGCCATCACCATTCTCCACCTTATACCACTACCCCCTCCTCCATCACAACCCCTGTCTCTCTCCTTTGTTCTCCTCTCCCTTCCCCTTCTCCTCTTCCTTCTCCTTTCTATCCCATGTATCTCTCTTCCCACCATTTCTTGCCTTTTTCTCGCACCTCCTCACCTTCTTCTTGGTGACAAGATCTGTTGTATGAGGAAGGGGAGAGGGAGCGGGGAAAATGGTGATTTGGTTGTGACCCCATCCCCTTACTCCCTTCCCTTTCTTCCATGACCAGCCATGGTCGTTAGAAAGAGAAAGGGTGCGGGAAAGTGGTGTGATGGGAGGAGAAGGAGGTGGATGTAGGGGAGGGGAGAGGTGGGGTGGGAGGGAAGTGCAAGGAGGAAGAAGGAGAGGGCAATGTTGTTACACCCAAACTAGACCGACCGGTTCGATTGTGGACCGGTCTTTCTTCTGAACTGGTTTGTAGTATAAAATTGTTTTGATAAAAAAATCAGTCAAAACCATCAAAAACTAGCTAAAGTAGTAACTCAATTCGATTGGTTGATTCGGTTCACAAACCTTTCTTTTTTCTCTTCCCCAAACATAATTTGAGTTACCTAAATTGTAACGCTTTCACTCATTTAGTGTAAATATCAAAATTACTCACTTTCCTAAATGATCTCTAAATCAAGATGTTTTCATCCCTACGGTCTCATTAATTTAGCATCAGTGATTTTAACTTGAATTAATTTGTTCTAATTTAGTTTTTCAAATAGTTTTGGAGAATGGACATATTTTAACCATGAATTTACATTTTTATATATAATTATTAGGTGTATATTTGATTGCAAGTCTAATATTTTTGAAACATTTTTTTAGATTGGCCAAATATAACCAAGAACTTGATTTCAATATTTATGAAACTTATAAAAATATAAAATAATTATAACATCATGCTGACATCAGCGAATTTTTGAAAACGGTCCGACTGATCCGACCAGTTGACCCCTGACCCAGTAATTTAGTTGAGTTGCTATCTGGTCCGAATTTAACAACATTGGGGAAAGAGAGAGAGAGATGGCAATGGAGGGGAGGGTGCTCCTGGAAGGTAGAGAGTGGTGGTGGCAAGAGGTAGGGGTGGTGGCCGAGAAAGAGATAAAGGCGGTATTTTATGTTTATTCATTTATTTTGTGCATTGAAATAAGGTGAGTTTATTTGAGAGTTTTTATTTATTTATTTGTGTATAGAAATAATGTGAATTGTATTTGGGAGTTTTGGTTCATTTATTTTCTGTATAGAAATAAGGTAAGTTGTATATGGAAGTTTTGGATTATTTTTGAGAATTTTATGAGTTGCAACGGGTTTAACAAATATCAACAAAAAATTTGATTTAAAAATTATTTTCCAGGTCAAGCACTTGCAATATAGGCACATTTATCTCAAACTACGAGATATCGGATATGATTTGAAACCATAAAATGATTTTTTTGTTGGTTTGCTTAATCACAGGGGAGTTTTTTTCATTTTACTCTTTTATTAAACTTCAAGGGTATAATAAATATATCAACTGAAATTTATTTGTTTCCAATGCAAATACTTGTAAAAGGGACGCGTGGATCTCAAACCCATTAATTCAAACGATTCCTGTCTTTTTTTTTTAATTAGTTCAAATCACGAGATATTGGGATGTATGTTTTGAAACTATGAGGGGCTTTTCTGTAAGTTCACTTAATCACAGGTGTTTTTCTATATTTTACCCTTTGTTTTAATAATACAATTGCAGTTTTATATATGGCAGTGATAATGTGCTGTAATGCATGATCCCTTCATATGTGTTTTCTCTTCTCAACTTTTCTAGTTAAAGAATCTACAAGGAGGATTATTGAAAAGAAAATACCAAGAGTTTAGAGGTTGCAAGTTCCTATATGAGTGAACACTTTAAGAAGGATCACAATTCACAACTAGAACTCCACCCGCACTGCTAGCACTACAACAAAAATGACCTTTCCTGACATGCCTATAAGGACACTTGCTGGTTTGTGCCATTATAGTAAACATATCATGACACTTATTAATAAATTCAATAATATGTACTATAATTTTTTTATTTTATCATGATATACAAATAATAATGTGTCTTTAGGCTAACTATGATGACACTCTGGAAACTGTGAGATGAACCAAAAAAGAAAATCGAAAAAACACAGAAAACGACATCGTTTTATTTTGGCTCCAAAACACTTGCTGAAGTACTGTGAAGATTCATTTTCCCGGCAAAAGGACTTGGTGAAAATTTTCTTCTTCTCATCTCTCTCACCTCTCAGCATACAAGCTATCTCGGCCAGTCCAGAATGTTGGTAGCAATCGAAGCTATCTCCGCAAACAACCATCTTCATCTTTTCTAACCTCAACTTTAAATCCCTCGGCTAAGACATCTGGAAGGACAGGCAGGAAGTAAAAGCTGAAGAACGGAGCTCTACATTGGGAAAGCGGGAAGATACTTCAGGTGCGCATATCTTGTTCCAAAATTGAAGTGGTAAACACAATGAAGCTGTTGCCCATAACCTGTTCGATAAAATGTCAATTCCCCCCTGTTTTTCATTTCTTTCTGTGAATCTCTTTTAATGTTAATATATGAAACTTAGTTGTAATTGAAGCTCTGTTTAGACTATGAATAGAAATCGACTTGGAAGCTCTTTGATGAAGATCAAAATAGCAATGGGGTGACTGGAATGACCTTTTTGCAAGACAAGTGCAAAAGTTTAAGAAATAGGTTGATGAAAATTAATATTTAAAGACTTAATTAATGGACTTCTTGTTGAACTGCACATTGGTCATAGATGACATAGCACCCTTACTAATTTGGCCAAAATGTGGTATACCCAGCTAGTAAAACTAAAGTTTGAAAGATGGATTGAAGGAAATACTCGAAAGATTGAATCAAGAAGAAACTTTTGGAGAAGAATGAAACTTTGGATGCTTTGGAAAGGTAGGGAAAGAGAGGGATTTACAGGGGAAAAGGAGGTGAAGGAGTGCAACTACCCCAACGAACTTTTAATTGTGATGGCGCGTAGGCATTGAATTTGCCAGACAAGAAAATAGCAGGATTTCGTGTAAAACTGTATTGTATTTTTTAGTCTTTTTTCTTTTTTTTTCTTCCCCTATCCATTTTCTTGTCGAACTTCCACCCCTCCCAGTTCAGGTTGACATAGCACCCTTACGGGTTCTGTTTTTTTTCTCAATTTAGTCCTGTTTCTAGATCAATTAGCTGAACAGTCATAGCAACTTAAAAGAATCCTGGGACCAAAAAAAGATTATGAGTATAAAATAAAAAGCTAGATAGATTCTCTTCTTTCTTTCACATTTCACTGTCTCTCTGTGGTGAATGCTTTTTCTTCATAAATATCTGCTGGTCTAACCGTGTCATAAACCTGTGCTTTTTCTATCAATCATTTTTTCCAATTACCTATGCCGTAAGTTGCATGCCTTTCTAAAGAGAGAACTTATAAAATTAATCACTACACACCAGAGATGTATCTATACTTTGATGGAAATTTAGTAAGATTCTTGAATTTCACCTTTAGTCTTCATGCTCATGTGTTTGTTTAACCTTTGACATTTCAGATTGAAGTTAGGAATTTTCCGAAGACGCGAGTGCAGGAGTTGGTACGAAGGGCTTTGTTCTGGTATTAGGTAAATAAAATTTCTATCCGCTTGCTTGCAAATTCTGTTTTTACAGATTGTTGAGAAATTTTGCATTTTGTTGATTTCCTTTATTTGCTGGGCTGCTTTATTTAGTAGACTGTAAATTCTTGAACTTGAAATTAGGGACTTGTAAGCCATGGCTTGAGTTTAAAAAATCAGGGCGCTTCTTATTCTCAATGATTTTATGGGATTTGTCTAGTTTTCTAAGTACTAATGTGTAGTTGTTGTTTTCATGCTCTTGGAAGCTTGTTGGAGGACATTTATTTATATTCAAAGTATGGATAAAAGTTGGATGGATTTTCCAAGAACAAGTGAAAAGTATGAGGCAGGACTTCAAATGTTTCTAAACTTTGCATTTTCTAGATCAAGTTGTGACGGACTGATTTTGTGTCCTTGCAAAGATTGCGGCATGGGTGTTTGTGTGACTAAAATGGAAGCATATGATCATTTGAAAGTGGTAGGCTTTATCAAGGGTTATAATAATTGGATAGCACATGGAGAGCTTTCTAACTACTATGAAGCCACATCTAATTCTGAAAATACATCAATTGGGGTTTCAAATGGGACTAATGACATGCAAGACTTGGTCCATGATGTATTTGGGATACCACATGGAACAAATGAATTGAATAGAGAAGGGGACTTTCCTGTTTCAGAGGCTGAAAAATTTTACAAATTGATTGATGATTCTCAACAGGATTTGTACAGTGGTTGCAAAAATTTCTCGAAGTTGTCTTTCATTATTCGTTTGCTTCACCTAAAATGCCTTGGTAAGATGAGTAACAAGATTTTTAATATGCTTGTTGAGTTGTTGAGAGAAGCATTTTCGGAGGCCATGACTAATTTGCCTTCTTCTTACTATGAGGCTGAGAAATTGATGAATACATTGGGGCTGGGTTATGAAAAGATCGATGCATGTCCTAATGATTGTTCTCTTTATTGGGGTAGTGCTGAAAAAAGAACTTCATGCGAAACATGTAACGAGCTTAGGTGGGTTGCTTCAGAAAATGATCCAACTAGTGAAAAAAGAAAAATCCCTCAAAAAGTATTGTGGCATTTTCCTTTAAAATCTAGATTACAAAGACTATTTATGTCTTCTAAAATTGCATCTCAAATGAGATGGCATGAGGAAAAACGTACAAAAGATGGTTGTATGAGACATCCAGCTGATTCTCCAGCTTGGCAAACTTTTGACCATCTACATCCAGAATTTGCTAAGGATTGTCGAAATGTTAGATTGGGGTTGGCATCTGACGGGTTTAATCCATTCAACAACATGAGTTCTACACACAGTACTTGGCCTGTAGTTTTAATACCATATAACTTACCTCCGTGGATGTGTATGAAGCAACCGTACTTCATGTTGTCCTTGTTAATACCCGGACCATCCTCTCCTGGGAATAATATTGATGTTTATCTACAGCCTCTAGTTAAAGAATTGACCGAATTGTGGGATTTTGGCATTCAAACTTATGATGCATCCCAAAAAGAAAATTTTCAATTGCATGCAGCTCTGTTGTGGACCATTAGTGATTTCCCTGGATATGCAATGTTATCTGGCTGGAGCACTAAAGGTGAATATGCTTGTCCTGTTTGTCACAAGTTCACTCATGCACGACGGTTGACTCATAGTTTCAAATATTGCTATATGGTCATCGGAGATTCTTAGATAGTAAGCATAAATTTAGAAAGCAAGCCCAATTCTTTGATGGCACCGAAGAACATGGAAAGCGACCACCATTGCAAACCGGGGATATGATTGTGAGTGAATTGGGAGACTTGCAAATTAAATTTGGAAAACTTGTGAAAGGTAATCCGAAGCTGCCTTTCAATTGGAAAAAGAGGAGTATTTTCTTTGACTTGCCATATTGGAAAGATAATGTCTTAAGACACAATCTTGACTTCATGCACATTGAGAAGAATGTTTGTGAAAATATTTGGGGGACATTGCTGGATATTGAGGATAAAGCAAAGGACCATTATAATTCCCGCCGTGATTTGAGAGAAATGGGAATAAGAAAAGAGCTGCATCCCATTGAGACAGAACCTGGAAAGGTTTACTTACCTCCATCTTCCTTTGCAATGGATAAAAAACAGAAAACTATGTTTTGCAATGTGCTAAAAAAAGTGAAAGTTCCAGATGGTTATGCAGCTAACATCTCAAGATGCGTTCGAGTAAAGCCACCAAGAATTTCGGGGCTTAAAAGTCATGATAATCATATTCTAATGCAGCAATTGATGCCTATAGCTTTGAGAAAGACTTTGCCAAAATCAGTGCGCTATCCTTTGATTTGATTGAGTAGATACTTCAGGCAGCTTTGTTCTAAAGTTATTTGTCCTCAAGATGTGGTTCGTTTGGAAAGTGAAATTGCCGTTATACTCTGCGATCTTGAGAAATGCTTTCCACCAACATTCTTCGATGTCATGGTGCATTTAACTATTCATTTGGCAACTGAAGTGAAATTAGGTGGCCTGGTGTATTATCGTTGGATGTATCCTGTAGAGAGGTACTGCTTGTAATTCTAATTATGCCTTAAATGTTTATTACTTTTTTTCTTTCTTTGATTTGTGGAACTAAACAGAGAGTTTGGAATGATGATACTTTAGGTACCTAGGAACATTAAAATCTTATGTTCGAAATAAAAGTAGGCCTGAAGGTTCGATTGCTCAAGGCTACTTGGCAGAAGAATGCATAAACTTTTGCTTGTTGTATCTTGCGGACTATGTTGAGACAAAATTCAATCGTCCAAGCAGAAATGAAGAAGTACATAAGGAAATTGAAGAGGGTTTAGATATATTCTCTAAATCAGGACATCCTTTGGGGAGGGGCAAGGCAACAGTTTTTGATGCTCATATCTTGAGTAAAGCACATCAGTATATTTTATTTAACTGTGATGCTGTCACACCTTACATAGAGTAAGTTCAACTACAACTTGATGCATTAAAATTTTATTGTAGAATTCAATGTATGATTACAATTTTGACTCATGTACTTCTAGGCAGCATCGTAGATTGATAGAAGAATGGCATCCTCAAGTTCCACAGCATCTAAAAGAGCGCTTGCACAGCGAAAATTTTGCTTGTTGGTTTGCTGAACATGTACGTAAAATTCTGAATATTAAGTACAATTTGAATTGTAGGACTTCAAATATAGTTTTATCATCTTTTTTTTTTTTTACAGATTGACAAGTTAGAACTTCCTCAAAATGTTTCGGTGTTGAGAGACTTGAGGTTCCTTGCTAAAGGTCCAGATGTTGTTGGAATCCAACATGACAAGTATGTTGTTAATGGATTTCGGTTTCACACCAATGAAGTTGAGAAGAAAAGAAAAACGCAGAATAGTGGTGTTACAGTCAATGCAACAACATCCAGTTTTGCAAGTATAAGGGATCAAAATCCAGTTTTGAGTGAACTAGTCTACTTCGGCGTCTTGAAAAATGTTGTTGAATTAATTTATGGAGGTCATCGGGTGGTGTTATTCAAATGTGATTGGATATCAAATGGTTCGAGAATGAAACAAGATGCTGATGGGTTTACTGTAGTCAATTTTGCAAATGTGAGGCCTCATGTTGAGCCATTTATACTCGCTTCACAAGCATCACAGGTTTTTTATGTGGAAGATCCAACTGATAAGGATTGGCAAGTTGTTATCTCTACCACTGCAAGAGGTGGATATAACATGGGCACAACCATGGATGTTGAGACATATTTGCAAAGTGATGTTGGCAATCCTGTTGTTGAGAATGAAAATGAGGAAATTAGTTGGGTTCGTGAGGATGGACTTGGGATTGAAGTTGATTTGTCCCAATATAATCTGATTTAGTATCTTTTATAGTTGCTAAGCTTGTTGGCCCAGAATTATTTGTTATATGTTTCAATTGCTAAGGCTCTACTACTGGCTGCAATTACTTGTCTACATTTCGTTGGTCTAAAATTACTTGAAGGTTGTGAGTTTTGGTTCGTTTGATTATTGTATACATCAAACTAAATTTGAAGGGACAAATATGGTTTCAAATTTGCGGAATTGCAGATCATGGTGTTTATTCAAGCACCTGCCCGTACACCATACATGGTCTCAATTGAAATGTTCTGTGCAATCTCTAAATGCCTTTGTGTTATGGGAAATTGCTATCCATCAAATTCACTTTCAAGTTTGATTATGATTCGTTAAATGTTTTAACAAAATTGTTATTATTATTTTTGATAATTACAATAATCATTTCTTTGTTTTGTTTTTTAAACTTTTGAGTGTAAGATATAATGCAATTTTTGCAAATCAATTCAGACCAACATCCAATTTTTGATTTCCAATCACCCCTCTCTAATTTTTGATCAATAGAAATAATTTGAAACTTTAATCGCTAAATTTCTTAAATAATTTTTTAATACAATGGAAAAATTATTTTTTAAATAAATAACAATTCAAAAAGTGAAATTCTCTAAATTTCCGGTCGAACTGATGTTTGATCGAATTTAATCGGTTTAGTCAAAATTTTGGATTAACCATTAAAGTGACTGGAGACACGATCGAACCGGTCAAGCACGATCGAATAGATCAAACCGATCATACTGATCAAACATTGTTATTGCATATTCTGTATATATACTCCATAACTAATCTTTGATTGAAGGTTGTTCGGTTTAATTGAATTTTTGGATTAACCATTGAACAAGACTGGAGACACAATTGAACCGGTCGAATCGACCGAACCGATCATTCCGGACTTGGATTGTTATTGCATATATGTCCACTCCATAACTGATCTTTGGGAGAGTTTAATCGATTTTGTCGAAATTTTGGATTGACCATCAAACTTTCCACTAATTTAACGTTTATTAGTGGAAAGTTCAAATTTAAGATCTTGTAAGTGTTTAATAGCTTCTAATTAACACAAAGTTGAACGGCAATTGCTTTGGAATTGAAAACATTGAATATTCTAAGTGTTTAATTGCTTCTAATTAATGCAAAGTTACACGGCAATTGCTTTGGAATTGAAAACATTGAATATTCTAAGTGTTTAATATAAAATTTATAATATAATATAATATAATATAAAATTTATAAACTCCATTACCGAATTCGAACCAAATTCGAAATATATGAATTCGACAACCCAAATTCTAGTTTAATTGCTTCTAATTAACACAAAGTTGAACGGCAATTGCTTTGGAATTGAAAACATTGAATATTCTAAGTGTTTAATTGCTTCTAATTAACGCAAAGTTACACGGCAATTGCTTTGGAATTGAAAACATTGAATATTCTAAGTGTTTAATATAAAATTTATTATATAATATAATATTATATAATATAAAATTTATAAACTCCATTACCGAATTCGAACCAAATTCGAAATATATGAATTCGGACAACCCGAATTCTAGTTTAATTGCTTCTAATTAACACAAAGTTGAACGGCAATTGCTTTGGAATTGAAAACATTGAATATTCTAAGTGTTTAATTGCTTCTAATTAACGCAAAGTTACACGGCAATTGCAGTGAAATGTTCAAATTTAAGATCTTCTAAGTGTTTAATAGCTTATAATAAACACAAAGTTGAACGACAATTGCTTTGGAATTGAAAATATTGAATATATATATGTTCAATCAATTCTAATCCTAACATTTATCAGTGGAAAGTTCATGTATTCACAAGTTTATTTTTATGTTCCATAAACTAATTCGATCCTTCTAACGGCTTGTTAGACTACAAGCCGTACATAATTGCTAGTAGCATAAAATAAATTGGGTACCGAAAACATTTTGATTAAATTCATGTTTTTTGTTAGCTTCACAAAATTTTTAATTTAAGATATTTTTAGTTGTTACACTATATTGTGTATAGCTTTAACAAAATTTTTACTTGTTATATAGCTTTAACAAAATTTTAAGTTGTTATTTTTGTAGTTGTTATATTATATTGTATATAGCTGTAATAACATTTTTAGTTGTTATGTAGCTTTAACAAAATCTTGCCCAAACACATAAAAATTAGCGCGGCAAATTGAAAAATTCAAGAGGCTTGACTAATTTACTTTGGCGTCATTAGTACCGCCTTTATTTCAGACATCTTCTCCCTCTCTCGTTGTCCCTTCCCTTTGCCCTCTCTCTCTGTTTCAAGCTCGCACCACCAATTTGGATAAACCCGTCCATGAACTCGAACCCATTTAGGTAACTTTGTTGAGCTTGCACCATGAAAATCCCTAATTCGGCTGTTGCATTGGCTTGGTGGCAAGGAATGAGAAATTAGGGCTTCAAAGCTTGGGTGAAAGCTGAAGTTCAGATCTTTAAGCTTGGGGAAACTAAGAAGTTAGGGATTCAAGCCATAGTTTGAGGTAATTTCAGTATTTTGTGTCTAATTTTGCATTGCATGGTAGACATCTGTCTAATTTAGGTTGTTCGATTCCCATTTCTGACAACCTCCTTCTTCGTTTCTGAGAAGCACATTTCTAGTTGCATAGGTCGAAAGCCTGGTAGAAATGCTATCTGTTCTTCTTTCTTGTCAGATTAGGACAATGTGGCTTGTGAGAGCTGTCGAATGCGACATAGTGTTGTGTATTGTCAGTTGCTTTCTGTTACAACTTTAAAGAGTAAATTTCCAAAGTTTTTTTCCTCATGAATCCTGGACTTCTAAATTGTTGGTGCTGATTGTTTATGAGGAAATTTGTAGTCACAAATGAAAATGATAGCTTTGGATTCTAGTATGATTGTTGAAAATTGTAAGTGTCTTTGCTAGTACTTGGTAGATATTGGGTTCTAAAATGCCTATTATGTTAGTTTTGTTTTTCACCAGCAAATGATTGTGTGCTGGACTGCTTGATTTGAGCAAGTAGGGGGTTTCCCCATGAATGATGGACTTCTTTTGGTTCTGCTCTGTTTTTACTTTCCATGGGAACTTTTTAGTAACCTCTCAAATGGAACTACATGACCTGAGCAGACCTTGTGACGTGAGAACATTTTGTTGATAGAGATGATAGTATTAGGATTTTGAGAATTGATTTGTGGGTTTCGTCAAATTTACCCAACTGTAATCTTCAAGTTCTTAAAGCTGTTTTCAAGTTCTGATTTATAAGCAAAAAGGTTTTTCAAATATAATTAGAAGCAAACTGCCCGAGTTTGATATACAATAGATTCAATAATATTCGTTGCAACTCAAAATTAGTTCAATAAAAGTATGCTTGAGCTCGGCTTGCAGTGTACGCTGTAGTCAAGATAACTTGTTCATTAATTTTAGTTTGTATACTTTATCCATTATCCCAGATTGATGCACTGCTATAGGTAGAGTGTCTGCTTCAATAAAGGCTACACATTTACATTTGTCCCTTTCTTCCCCCAAAAAAATATATATATGGTGGTGGACCTGGTATCAAATAAATGGTGAATTATGCAGGTATGGCCCGTGGAGGTCGAAAATGTAAGCGCACTGCCAATGGATTGAGAGATGAACCAATTGAGCAACCTCCCTCATGTCATGAAACAAGGCAGCAGCCTCCACTTGGAACAAGCCATGAAAATGTAATTGAACAAGTTCAAGGAGAAGCTGCTCGGGCACCTCAATCTCCAATCCAGAATTCTACATTGGGAATAATGCATGAATCAGGTGACCAAGTTACTCAACAAGCTGATGGAGGTTCACAGTCGCATGAGCAGTGCCAGAACTCTCCAATTCAACAATCTCCACTTGGAACAAGGCACGTACCAACTGAAAAAAATCCAAATCAGGATTCTCAAGGTCAACATTCCAATGACACCACCTTCATGTCATGCAACTCGGACGATGCAGGTATTACTAACTGTTTGAACCAATTCCAGAAGTGCATTTTTTATGTTCATAACTTGCACATTTTTCTTATTTAATACAGGAAAAGAAACTACAAATGATTCAAGTGAAGTACATCAGAAAACCCGAGGCCCTACATTTATGAAAGAAATTTGGGGTCGGCCTAAGGACCTTCCACGGATTGAGATTAAACTCGATGACAATGGGATCCCAATAAGTGAGAAAACCTCTTTCTCTAAATTCTTGGGCAGTTTGGCTAGGAATGGTATGTATTGTCCAATAGATGTTGAAAGTTGGCTTAAGATGCCAAGGAAACTTAAAATGGACATGTTAGAAGTGATAAAGGTAATGGTAGCTTTTGTATTATGTATGCTTTCTACAAAAATTACTGTGAAGTTATGTTGATTTCCTTGTTCCTAACTACGTTTCAGGAAAGGTTTGCTTTGCCTATGGGACTAGAAGCTTGGACCTTAAGATCTATTGGCAAAAAATGGAGAAGCTGGAAGGCAGATTTAAAGGCTACATATTTTGATCCTGCCGTGCCAAATGCTGAAGCTCGGTTTCAAAAGGACATAAGGGTACGGGAAGAGCAATGGATCAAACTTTGGGCTTATTGGAAAAGTAAAGAAGCAAAGGTACAAATCAGCTACAACATTCTTCATAAAGTTGTGTTTATTCAATGCTGTAATCTTGGTTTTGATTTTGAAATTTAGAAACTAAGTGAGAGGAACAAGAAAGCTAGAGGGGAGAAGAAGATGAACCACACAACTGGAAAAAAGTCATTTGCCCATCTTCGGAACCACTTGGTGATATCTCATCCTTTTTTTAGTTGCTAATTTTTTTTACTCATACATGTTTCATTATGTTAGCTTGTTTTTTAATTATATGCTAAATGCTAAAACTATAATTTAAAAAATTCAATTTCTTATAGGCCAAACAGTTGGGAAGACCTCCTACTAGAGTAGAAATGTTCAATAAGTTTTATACCCATGCCGATGGAACTCCATCAAGTACCATAGTTGCTGAGAATTTGGTAAGGATCTGAGAACACAAGCCTATAAATTCTACCATTGTTTTCAGACAGGCTTTTGCAATAACAAGTGTTTTCCTTTATTATGTAGGAAAAAATGAATGAGCTGAAAAATCAGCTTCCATCGGAGTCGCAAGATCCAGTTGGTCGTAATGACATATTTGCCCAGGTGGTTGGGCAAGACAAACATGGTCATGTTCGCTTGTTTAGTGACGGTGTGAATCCAACGGACTTATGGGAAGACATTCCTAGTCGTAACACATGTTACCGTATAAGTGTTCAACAATAGTCAACATTGGTCCATTTGGAGGAAAGGCTTCAGCGACAAGATGATGAAATAGCCAGCTTGAAGAAAATGGTTTTAGTTCAACATGGAAGGGGCTCTCCAATTGACAGCCCGAGACATCCTTCATCATCATCTAACAATGTGTCAAGCCAAACTCCATCGCGAGCCACGCGACCTATTCGAGTAAGTATTTACAACTTTTAAACTTTCACATTTGTAATCTGGAATTTGGCATGAGTTTGATTCTTGTACTTGTTGGATCTTTACTAGGTAGGGAATATGGTTTCACTAAAAAGTTTGTTTGACCCAACAAAAATCGTGGCAAAGGGATATTTACGGAGTCTGAATCCATTGGATGAGGTCGGGGGACAAGCTCTTGGGCCAAACTGGTGTGAAATACAGATACAAGTTGCAATGAGTCCACATGAGCAATTGATTAGACCGTATGATTTGCAGCAAACAATTCAAGATGCACTTGGTGCACCAGTTGCTTGGCCTTGTCATTTGGTGAGATATGCACTTAAATACATTGCAGATTTTCTGGAATTTTAGTTCTAGCTATGATGATCTAATGATCCCCTTGGTCTTTGTGCACAGGTGGAAACAGCTGAAGAATGATGGGGACTTCATGGTTATGACTGAGGACTCTCAATAAAATGGAAAGTTTGGAAGCTACTTCTACTTCTTTCAACTTGTTAGGGATGAGAGTCTTTTAGTTTTATGCACAAAGAAAGTCTTTCAAGTTATTGGCAAATGACAATCTTTTTGGTTAGCTGGTTTGGGATTTTTAGTACTTGCTTTTAGCAACTTGTTTGCGATTTTAGTAACTTGTTATCGCTTTTTAATTCAACTGAAATATATTTGAGTATTGACTTCTTCTTTTAAAATATGCTATAATGCATTTCTGCTCTTTGGGATAATTCTTACAAGTTCCTTGGATTCTGGTTTATGATGGAAATGTCAGCAGGGAGACTAATTGGCAGGTTGCTTCCATATAAAAAAAAACAGGGAAAAAACTCCTACCAATTAAAAGTGTCAGTATAGCTTAGCTTCGAAAACACTAATGACAAATGGCTATGTCGTCCAAAGCAGTGTAAATTCACATGGCTGCGTGACCTTAAAGCCATATATTAAGACAACTGAAGATGCCTTCATAAATTGGATACCTACTGATCCGCTACTGATGTTCTAATGCTATACGAACACTTTCGATTATCACAAAAAATAGTTTTTGTTGGCAGAAGGAATGCTATAGCAGCATGGTTTTCCTGACACATTTGAATGCTGCTAAAGATTTGAGGCTATCCCCACATTGGAAGGGACAACACTCGCCCTAAGTGTGAGGATAGATAAAGTGTCAGGTTAGATTATTTAAACTGATACCTTTAAATGCCTCTAAAGGCCATTTTTGTTGTAGTGTGGGCTGAAGAAAGTTTGGTATTGACCTGTAGTTGTCGTAAGAGAAATTACTATAAATCGTCATGCAGACAACTAAATGACTTATTCTAAAGGCATTAAATCAAACTCAATCGCCATCATTCTCAATTGATAGTTACCACATACCAGCACCAAAAAATTAGATTGATTTAATAGAGAAATCTAAAAGGAAATGAATAGAAAAATGTAAAGCATTATTAAAATTCAAGCACAAGAGTACTTCGGTACCACCTAAAGAGAAACTCATTTTTACATTTAAGCACAAAAATCAGTAAAAATTGGCAAACAGCAGCAAGGTTTTTGAAAAGTAATAGATAAACATGTTCATAGATAGGGCTGCAAACGAGTTGAGTAGAGTCGAGTTTTGGCCTAATCGAGTCGAGTCTTGACTTAATTTTATTGAACTTGAGCTCGAGCTCGGCGAGCCGACAATTTGAAGCTCGAGCTCGAAAAAATAAAAAATAATTTTTTTTTTAAAAAATATAATATAATATAATATTTTTCTTAATAAATAATAAAATATTAAGGATATATATATGTAATTTTACTATTAAAATAAAAAAATTTAAAAAAAATATATATATATTCGAGCTCGCGAGCCAACGAGCTTAATATTTTGAACTCAACCTCGAATCGAGCCTGTTCGAGCTCGACTCGAGCTCGATATTGAACGAGCTCGAATCGAGTTTGACTGCTCACGAGCGGTTCGGTTCGTTTGCTGCCCTATTCATAGGTGGCAGAAGACTGTACAATCACCTCAGCAAATGAAGCCCAGCTCTAAAACTTGCTTTTCCAGGAAGTGTCCCATCTTGCATCACTGATTGAAGAGTTTTCACTAAATCCACCAAACCCTCCCACAATTTCAATCCTCCTACAAAATAAATGACACTAGTCAGTAACAAGACTTGTTGGGGGGGGAGGGTAGGGGAAGACTCTAGAAATCGAAAAATGCAAACCCCACCTGCAAATGGCAGGCTATTGCTAGTGTGACAGTAAACCAGAAAACTAACCCAGTTTGTTCGTGTTCGTGAAGGGCTTGTTCGAAACTTTAAATAAATCCAATTCAAAAAAGTTTTTTTGTTCGATTAATAATCGAGCGAACACGATCATGTTCACGAGTTTTTATGAACTTTTGCGGATATGGACATAATTGTCATTTGGCAAATTTTAGGGTTACGCATAAGACATTCTAATTTCTAAAACATAATTCAGCCGTTTGTTTCCACTTTCCAGCCTTTAGAGTTGTAATGGATGAATGAATCTCAATTGTCGGCCAAGGGGGACAAGGAATAAAGTGAAGAACTCTTGTTTCCACTTCCCAGCCGTTAGAGTTGTAATGTTTAGTTTTCAACTGTTGAGCAAAAGCAGTCAAACAAAAACATAATTTTGTTTTATGGCCAGGGACCCTTTGACAGCTACATTTGTCTCCACCTTTAATGCCTGATGACTAAATCTAATGTTATAAGTTTATAACCCGTTAAACAAACAGGCCTAGAATAATTTGGATTCGAACTTTTCAAGCATATTCGCAAACGGCTCGTTTATGTTAAAAGAGCCGAACAC